>NW_026601997.1:0-27941 GCF_029448725.1 Salvelinus fontinalis
GAACATGCTACTGTACAACCCCTGGTGGTTTAGACCAATGGAGAGGGAGCAGAACATGCTCCTGTACAACCCCTGGTGTTTTAGACCAATGGAGAGGGAGCAGAACATGCTCCTGTACAACCCCTGGTGTTTTAGACCAATGGAGAGGGAGCAGAACATGCTACTGTACAACCCCTGGTGGTTTAGACCAATGGAGAGGGAGCAGAACATGCTCCTGTACAACCCCTGGTGGTTTAGACCAATGGAGAGGGAGCACAACATGCTCCTGTACAACCCCTGGTGTTTTAGACCAATGGAGAGGGAGCAGAACATGCTCCTGTACAACCCCTGGTGGTTTAGACCAATGGAGAGGGAGCACAACATGCTCCTGTACAACCCCTGGTGTTTTAGACCAATGGAGAGGGAGCAGAACATGCTCCTGTACAACCCCTGGTGTTTTAGACCAATGGAGAGGGAGCACAACATGCTCCTGTACAACCCCTGGTGGTTTAGACCAATGGAGAGGGAGCATGCGATCCATGTGACATTTCACTTTCCATATTCTCTACTGTGGCTTTATGTTTCCCTTTCTGACCTGTCTGACTGGTTATTGTATTCACAACCACAACTCTGTGTGTTCCAAATGGCTCCCTATATAGTGCACTACTTTGGGCCAGAGCCCTATGGTCCCTTGTCAAATGTAGTGCACTACTATATAGGGTGTCATTTGGGACGTCTACTGGCTGCACTTTAATTGAGTCAATGATTGATTTCATGGGTTTTTTAACCATTTTATTATTTTTTTAGTTTTGGAAGTGAATGTTTGTAATGAGGAAATATATGGAAATAAATATCTATTTAACCTAAATGCATATTTTCTTACAGCACTAGTCATTGATTGGTCAACTGCAAAGGGTAAATTTATTTCTATGTTTTCTTAATTGAAGACATTGATTGCTGGTACTGTATAGTTATATAGTGTAGTTTTGCATTCACACCCACGTCAGGGCATTCCTTTACTTTATCTCCCTAAGGAGTCATTCCATTACTTTATCTCCCTAAGCAGGAGTCATTCCTTTATCTCCCTAAGCAGGAGTCATTTCATTACTTTTTCTCCCTAAGCAGGAGTCATTTCATTACTTTATCTCCCTAAAGCAGGAGTAATTTCATTACTTTATCTCCCTAAGCAGGAGTCATTCCATTACTTTATCTCCCTAAGCAGGAGTCATTCCATTACTTTATCTCCCTAAAGCAGGGGTCATTTAATTCCTTTATCTCCCTAAGCAGGAGTCATTTCATTCCTTTATCTCCCCAAAGCAGGAGTCATTTCAATACTTTATCTCCCTAAAGCAGGAGTCATTCAATTACTTTATCTCCCTAAAGCAGGGGTCATTTAATTCCTTTATCTCCCTAAGCAGGAGTCATTCCTTTACGTTATCTCCCTAAGCAGGAGTCATTCCATTACTTTTTCTCCCTAAGCAGGAGCCATTTCATTACTTTATCTCCCTAAAGCAGGAGTCATTTAATTACTTTATCTCCATAAAGCAGGAGTCATTCCTTTACTTTATCTCCCTAAAGCAGGAGTCATTTCATTACTTTATCTCCCTAAGCAGGAGTCATTTCATTACTTTATCTCCCTAAGCAGGAGTCATTCCTTTACTTTGTCTCCCTAAGCAGGAGTCATTCCATTACTTTATCTCCCTAAAGCAGGAGCCATTTCATTACTTTATCTCCCTAAGCAGGAGTCATTTCATTACTTTATCTCCCTAAGCAGGAGTCATTCCTTTATCTCCCTAAGCAGGAGTCATTTCATTACTTTATCTCCCTAAGCAGGAGTCATTTCATTACTTTATCTCCCTACGCAGGAGTCATTTCATTACTTTATCTCCCTAAAGCAGGAGTCATTTCATTACTTTATCTCCCTAAAGCAGGAGTAATTTCATTACTTTATCTCCCTAAGCAGGAGTCATTTAATTCCTTTATCTCCCTAAGCAGGAGTCATTTAATTCCTTTATCTCCCTAGGCAGAGTCATTTCATTACTTTATCTCCCTAAGCAGGAGTCATTCCTTTATCTCCCTAAGCAGGAGTCATTCCTTTATCTCCCTAAGCAGGAGTCATTCCTTTATCTCCCTAAGCAGGAGTCATTCCTTTATCTCCCTAAGCAGGAGTCATTCCATTATCTCCCTAAGCAGGAGTCATTCCTTTATCTCCCTAAGCAGGAGTCATTCCATTATCTCCCTAAGCAGGAGTCATTCCATTACTTTATCTCCCTAAGCAGGAGTCTTTCCATCCACCACATAACCATTCCAACATGTTCCCTGTGATTGTCTTCCACAGGTGTTCCATTATAGGTGGAAACAAGGTGAACTGGGGCAGTGATACATGTTGATTCAACCTCCAGAATAGCTGAATAACCTCCGACATCTTGAATGCTGCTTCGCTATCTCCCAAAACCCTTAAACCCCTCAAGGTATTCTGGTTTAACCTTTAACCCCTCAAGGTATTCTGGTTTAACCTTTAACCCCTCAATGTAATCTGGTTTAACCCCTCAATGTAATCTGGTTTAACCCCTCAATGTAATCTGGTTTAACCCCTCAATGTAATCTGGTTTAACCCCTCAATGTATTCTGGTTTAACCCCTCAAGGTATTCTGGTTTAAACCTTCACCCCTCAAGGTATTCTGGTTTAACTCCTCAAGGTATTCTGTTTAACCCTTCACCCCTCAAGGTATTCAGGTTTAAACCTTCACCCCTCAAGGTATTCTGGTTTAACCCTTCACCCCTCAAGGTATTCTGGTTTAACCCCTCAAGGTATTCTGTTTGAATCTTCACCCCTCAATGTATTCTGGTTTGAATCTTCACCCCTCAAGGTATTCTGGTTTAAACCTTCACCCCTCAAGGTATTCTGGTTTAAACCTTCACCCCTCAAGGTATTCTGGTTTAAACCTTCACCCCTCAATGTATTCTGGTTTGAATCTTCACCCCTCAAGGTATTCTGGTTTAAACCTCCACCCCTCAAGGTATTCTGGTTTAAACCTTCACCCCTCAAGGTATTCTGGTTTAAACCTTCACCCCTCAAGGTATTCTGGTTTAACCCCTCAAGGTATTCTGGTTTAAACCTTCACCCCTCAAAGTATTCTGGTTTAAACCTTCACCCCTCAAGGTATTCTGGCTTCACCCCTCAAGGTATTCTGGTTTAACCCCTCAAGGTATTCTGGTTTAACCCCTCAAGGTATTCTGGTTTAAACCTTCACCCCTCAAGGTATTCTGGTTTAAACCTTCACCCCTCAAGGTATTCTGGTTTAAACCTCCCCCCTCAAGGTATTCTGGTTTAACCCCTCAAGGTATTCTGGTTTAAACCTTCACCCCTCAAGGTATTCTGCTTTAACCCCTCAAGGTATTCTGGTTTCACCCCTCAAGGTATTCTGGTTTAAACCTTCACCCCTCAAGGTATTCTGGTTTAAACCTCCACCCCTCAAGGTATTCTGGTTTAACCCCTCAAGGTATTCTGGCTTCACCCCTCAAGGTATTCTGGTTTAAACCTTCACCCCTCAAGGTATTCTGGTTTCACCCCTCAAGGTATTCTGGTTTAAACCTTCACCCCTCAAGGTATTCTGGTTTCACCCCTCAAGGTATTCTGGCTTCACCCCTCAAGGTATTCTGGTTTAAACCTTCACCCCTCAAGGTATTCTGGTTTAACCCCTCAAGGTATTCTGGTTTAACCCCTCAAGGTATTCAGTTCAAGATGTTCAACTAGTTTGTGCTGTTCCTCTGTTGACATCCGGGTTGTTAGTTTAGTGTTATGTTGTGTAAAGGTGATTAGTTACAAAGCTTACCAAGCACCTTTCTGCCTGCCCAGCAGAGGCCCAGAAACGTGTTACAACAGCCTGCCTGGATTACTACACAAAGGCAGAACATTTATCTGCTTCCTCTAACAAAGGTAATCTCTGTTTTCACCGTGTGTGTGTGTGTGTGTGTGTGTGTGTGTGAGAGAGAGAGACTGCGTGTGTGTGTGTGTGTGTGTGTGTGTGTGTGTGAGAGAGAGAGACTGCGTGTGTGTGTGTGTGTGACTGCTTCTCTGCATTCTAATGCTGTTGCTTTTCCTTTAGCTAGCTTTGAGCGGGGATTGTTTTGCGCACACACACACACACACACACACACACACACACACACACACACACACACACACACACACACACACACACACTTGCACAGCCAACCGCTGAGGCCTCGTTATCCCTGTAGTCAAGAGTGATGCCTGAAGCATTCTAAGTCACGTGGTGGGAGAGACCCAGCTCTTGTTTGTTTTCCAGTGTTGTATTTGCGTTGAGATAAAAAATGAGGGACTTATTTTTACGCTGGCCAGGGTTGATCAGGGGTAAAGGCCCGTCGCGTCATCGCTGGCCAGGGTTGATCAGGGGTAAAGGCCCGTCGCGTCATCGCTGGCCAGGGTTGATCAGGGGTAATGGCCCGTCACGTCATCGCTGGCCAGGGTTGATCCGGGGTAAAGGCCCGTCGCGTCATCGCTGGCCAGGGTTGATCCGGGGTAAAGGCCCGTCACGTCATCGCTGACCAGGCCCGTCACGTCATCGGCTCACACCCACTAATGCAATCAACTTTCAGCCTGTGTAAAACACGATTACACGCCCTCCCCGGTGAGATGAATCGAACACACCCCCAGTGCTTTAGTTGTTTTGCTGCAGGTGAGGCCCTGTGGGAGATAGGAGAGATTTCCTGCCTCTGTTATTGGATAGGACGTCTGTATAGACATTTGCATTCCTCCTTTTCTCTGTGGTCAGAACAGACTAATCACATATATATGTGTTGTTCTATACTATTGTGCATTTGAATGCTAAACATCACTGACGTTGACCGACTGAAATGTGAAATACCAAGTGCTCCTGCAGTCCAGACGCAAACTGTTATCAGATATTACAGGGGATTGACAATGTTACTGAGTAACACACTGGAATATAGTGCTCAGATATTAACAATGTTACTGAGTAACACACTAGAACATAGTGCTCAGATATTATAGGGGATTAACAATGTTACTGAGTAACACACTGGAACATAGTGCTCAGATATTACAGGGGATTAACAATGTTACTGAGTAACACACTAGAACATAGTGCTCAGATATTAACAATGTTACTGAGTAACACACTAGAACATAGTGCTCAGATATTACAGGGGATTAACAATGTTACTGAGTAACACACTAGAACATAGTGCTCAGATATTAACAATGTTACTGAGTAACACACCAGAACATAGTGCTCAGATATTAACAATGTTACTGAGTAACACACTAGAACATAGTGCTCAGATATTACAGGGGATTAACAATGTTACTGAGTAACACACTAGAATATAGTGCTCAGATATTAACAATGTTACTGATTAACACACTAGAACATAGTGCTCAGATATTAACAATGTTACTGAGTAACACACTAGAATAAATTGCTCAGATATTAACAATAGCCCGGTCTAGACCCCGTGGGGACCTGGCCCGGGTCTAGACCCCGTGGGGACCTGGCCCGGGTCTAGACCCCGTGGGGATCTGGCCCTGGTCTAGACGCCGTGGGGACCTGGCCCGGGTCTAGACGCCGTGGGGACCTGGCCCGGGTCTAGACCCCGTGGGGACCTGGCCCGGGTCTAGACCCCGTGGGGACCTGGCCCGGGTCTAGACCCCGTGGGGACCTGGCTCGGGTCTAGACCCCGTGGGGACCGCATACAGGGTTCTCTCAGCTAAGGGATAGATTGAAATTTACAGAATTGGTTCCTGGAGGAAAATGGGGGAGGGACATGCTTTTCAATTTCAGTCTAGGGAGGGTTTAGTATTTTTTTTTTTTACATCGAGCCCAGGGGAGGGTCATGTAATTTGTAATTGATTAAATTTAAATATTACTCAGTGTTTTAATAATAGTTGCTTATTAGGCTATTTATCCATGTGTGCCCGATGCCGCCCCTCATCTATGATTCTCTGCTGGGTGCACAGTCTCAAGTTCACCTCTCGGCTCTTTAGTGTGATCTCAATCAAATTAGCCATACCCCATAGGGTATGAAGTGCATGCTGGGAGAAGCACAGAGCCAACGTTATTTTTCTAAGATAGCTGCTGGTTTATATAAAACTAGGCTGCATTAAACACTGAAATGGATATTCCAACCCTGAGCCCCGCCTACTCTGCTCTTGCTGATCCAATGGCTGTGCTGTGTGCTGCTTAACCAATGGCTGTGCTGTGTGCTGCTTAACCAATGGCTGTGCTGTGTGCTGCTTAACCAATGGCTGTGCTGTGTGCTGCCTAACCAATGGCTGTGCTGTGTGCTGCTTAACCAATGGCTGTGCTGCTTAACCAATGGCTGTGCTGCTTAACCAATGGCTGTGCTGTGTGCTGCTTAACCAATGGCTGTGCTGTGTGCTGCTTAACCAATGGCTGTGTGCTGTGTGCTGCTTAACCAATGGCTGTGCTGTGTGTTGCCTAACCAATGGCTGTGCTGTGTGCTGCTTAACCAATGGCTGTGCTGTGTGCTGCTTAACCAATGGCTGTGCTGTGTGTTGCCTAACCAATGGCTGTGCTGTGTGCTGCTTAACCAATGGCTGTGCTGTCTGCTGCCTAACCAATGGCTGTGCTGTGTGCTGCTTAACCAATGGCTGTGCTGTGTGCTGCCTAACCAATGGCTGTGCTGTGTGCTGCCTAACCAATGGCTGTGCTGTCTGCTGCCTAACCAATGGCTGTGCTGCTTAACCAATGGCTGTGCTGTGTGCTGCCTAACCAATGGCTGTGCTGTGTGCTGCTTAACCAATGGCTGTGCTGTGTGCTGCCTAACCAATGGCTGTGCTGTGTGCTGCTTAACCAATGGCTGTGCTGTCTGCTGCCTAACCAATGGCTGTGCTGAGTGCTGCCTAACCAATGGCTGTGCTGTGTGCTGCCTAACCAATGGCTGTGTTGTCTGCTGCCTAACCAATGGCTGTGCTGTGTGCTGCCTAACCAATGGCTGTGCTGTGTGTTGCCTAACCAATGGCTGTGCTGTGTGTTGCCTAACCAATGGCTGTGCTGTCTGTTGCTTAACCAATGGCTGTGCTGTCTGCTGCCTAACCAATGGCTGTGTTGTGTGTTGCCTAACCAATGGCTGTGCTGTGTGCTGCTTAACCAATGGCTGTGCTGTCTGCTGCCTAACCAATGGCTGTGCTGTCTGCTGCCTAACCAATGGCTGTGCTGTGTGCTGCCTAACCAATGGCTGTGCTGTCTGCTGCCTAACCAATGGCTGTGCTGAGTGCTGCTTAACCAATGGCTGTGCTGTCTGCTGCCTAACCAATGGCTGTGCTGAGTGCTGCTTAACCAATGGCTGTGCTGAGTGCTGCTTAACCAATGGCTGTGCTGTCTGCTGCCTAACCAATGGCTGTGCTGAGTGCTGCTTAACCAATGGCTGTGCTGAGTGCTGCTTAACCAATGGCTGTGCTGTGTGCTGCTTAACCAATGGCTGTGCTGTGTGCTGCTTAACCAATGGCTGTGCTGTGTGCTGCTTAACCAATGGCTGTGCTGTGTGCTGCTTAACCAATGGCTGTGTTGTCTGCTGCTTAACCAATGGCTGTGCTGTGTGCTGCCTAACCAATGGCTGTGCTGTGTGCTGCCTAACCAATGGCTGTGCTGTCTGCTGCTTAACCAATGGCTGTGCTGTCTGCTGCTTAACCAATGGCTGTGTTGTCTGCTGCCAATGATGGCAGTTCAGGACGAGAGTCAAAGGTTTCTTCCCATTTTAATTTATTTTGATTAAGGCCCTAGTCCAAAATAAATTCACTCTCTTACACGTGGACTAGCCTCTAGGCTGTTCTGTTCAGTTTGACAAGGAGAGCACGAAGACGAGAAGGATTACTGGAGGTCAACTTTGACAGCTGGCTACTACTATAATTGATGTTATTAAAAAACAATATGTTTCTTGCCCATTTTTATGTATTTATCAGAGTCATTGACCTCACAATACGCCAGATTCGAGTACCTTCCATTGTTGTGCTGCAACTTGAAGCAGTAGCCGCGGGCGACCATTCGGAAATGGACAGCTCGCTGTGCTGAAAGTAGCCATAATTCATGTTAATTAGACTAACAAG
Source organism: Salvelinus fontinalis (assembly GCF_029448725.1). Lineage (NCBI taxonomy): Eukaryota > Metazoa > Chordata > Actinopteri > Salmoniformes > Salmonidae > Salvelinus > Salvelinus fontinalis. The sequence continues at coordinate 8,093 of NW_026601997.1, forward strand.
ACGGCTTTGTGTCGGAGCCCATTTCTTCCTATTAAAGAAATAAGAGGTAGTCCCGCCTGTTTCGAACAGACTAAATGATGCTATAGGCTGCTATATCCATAGATTTGTCGGGTCAATTCCTCCACCCACCATACGCTCTTTAAACGGCCTACCTCCATGTCAGTGAGGGGCTGTTAAGTTAAAACCAAGACTCATAGCCTATCGATGTTACATTGAACTGGGTGAATATGAATGGCAGTAACCTAAACCTATCACTGTTACATTGAACTGGGTGAATATGAATGACAGTAACCTAAACCTATCACTGTTACATTGAACTGGGTGAATATGAATGACCGTAACCTAAACCTATCACTGTTACATTGAACTGGGTGAATATGAATGACAGTAACCTAAACCTATCACTGTTACATTGAACTGGGTGAATATGAATGACAATAACCTAAACCTATCGCTGTTACATTGAGCTGGGTGAATATGAATGACAATAACCTAAACCTATCGCTGTTACATTGAACTGGGTGAATATGAATGACAGTAACCTAAACCTATCACTGTTACATTGAACTGGGTGAATATGAATGACAGTAACCTAAACCTATCACTGTTACATTGAACTGGGTGAATATGAATGACAGTAACCTAAACCTATCACTGTTACATTGAACTGGGTGAATATGAATGACAGTAACCTAAACCAATCACTGTTCCATTGAACCGGGTGAATATGAATGACAGTAACCTAAACCTATCACTGTTACATTGAACTGGGTGAATATGAATGACAGTAACCTAAACCTATCACTGTTACATTGAACTGGGTGAATATGAATGACAGTAACCTAAACCTATCACTGTTACATTGAACTGGGTGAATATGAATGACAGTAACCTAAACCTATCACTGTTACATTGAACTGGGTGAATATGAATGACAGTAACCTAAACCTATCACTGTTACATTGAACTGGGTGAATATGAATGACAGTAACCTAAACCAATCACTGTTCCATTGAACCGGGTGAATATGAATGCCAGTCATCCAATAGGCTGTAATAGAAATGAGGCCGTGTTTATTTATATATTTTTAAAGAGCCGTCCTCCCTCATCTTAAACAGCGCTAACCGCCACTGGCTTATCGTTGTTTTGTTTCTTTGGTATTCAGAGGCTGAGCTACAACCTTCTATAGCTGAAGGAGACAAACGATTGACTTTGCCTGGGAAGTAATCTAATTCTTGTCACTATCAATTGATTAAGCGATTCACTTTCTGTACAATAGAAGATGTTTAAACCCAGACAGGTTTTTAAGGGAAAACACTTGTGACCTTCTCTTGTTGAGTTAAACCACAGAAGAAGAGTAGCCAGCAGTTTAAGCTTTAAATGTTTCTGTGTCGGTACTCTGTCTGGGGTGGAAAGGTAGGACTACTCTGTCTGGAGTGGAAAGGTAGGCCTACTCTGTCTGGGGTAGAAAGGTAGGTCCTACTCTGTCTGGGGTGGAAAGGTAGGACTACTCTGTCTGGGGTGGAAAGGTAGGCCTATTCTGTCTGGGGTAGAAAGGTAGTTCTACTCTGTCTGGGGTGGAAAGGTAGTTCTACTCTGTCTGGGGTGGAAAGGTAGGTCCTACTCTGTCTGGAGTGGAAAGGTAGGTCTACTCTGTCTGGGGTGGAAAGGTAGGACTACTCTGTCTGGGGTGGAAAGGTAGGTCCTACTCTGTCTGGGGTGGAAAGGTAGGTCCTACTCTGTCTGGGGTGGAAAGGTAGGTCCTACTCTGTCTGGGGTGGAAAGGTAGGCCTACTCTGTCTGGGGTGGAAAGGTAGGCCTACTCTGTCTGGGGTGGAAAGGTAGATCCTACTCTGTCTGGGGTGGAAAGGTAGATCCTACTCTGCCTGGGGTGGAAAGGTAGATCCTACTCTGTCTGGGGTGGAAAGGTAGGCCTACTCTGTCTGGGGTGGAAAGGTGGACCTACTCTGTCTGGGGTGGAAAGGTAGGTCCTACTCTGTCTGGGGTGGAAAGGTAGGTCCTACTCTGTCTGGTGTGGAAAGGTAGGTTCTACTCTGTCTGGTGTGGAAAGGTAGGTCCTACTCTGTCTGGGGTGGAAAGGTAGACCTACTCTGTCTGGGGTAGAAAGGTAGGCCTACTCTGTCTGGGGTGGAAAGGTAGGACTACTCTGTCTGGGGTGGAAAGGTAGGCCTATTCTGTCTGGGGTAGAAAGGTAGTTCTACTCTGTCTGGGGTGGAAAGGTAGTTCTACTCTGTCTGGGGTGGAAAGGTAGGTCCTACTCTGTCTGGAGTGGAAAGGTAGGTCTACTCTGTCTGGGGTGGAAAGGTAGGACTACTCTGTCTGGGGTGGAAAGGTAGGTCCTACTCTGTCTGGGGTGGAAAGGTAGGTCCTACTCTGTCTGGGGTGGAAAGGTAGGTCCTACTCTGTCTGGGGTGGAAAGGTAGGCCTACTCTGTCTGGGGTGGAAAGGTAGGCCTACTCTGTCTGGGGTGGAAAGGTAGATCCTACTCTGTCTGGGGTGGAAAGGTAGATCCTACTCTGCCTGGGGTGGAAAGGTAGATCCTACTCTGTCTGGGGTGGAAAGGTAGGCCTACTCTGTCTGGGGTGGAAAGGTGGACCTACTCTGTCTGGGGTGGAAAGGTAGGTCCTACTCTGTCTGGTGTGGAAAGGTAGGTTCTACTCTGTCTGGTGTGGAAAGGTAGGTCCTACTCTGTCTGGGGTGGAAAGGTAGACCTACTCTGTCTGGGGTAGAAAGGTAGGCCTACTCTGTCTGGGGTGGAAAGGTAGATCCTACTCTGTCTGGGGTGGAAAGGTAGACCTATTCTGTCTGGGGTGGAAAGGTAGACCTATTCTGTCTGGGGTGGAAAGGTAGGTCCTCTGTCTGGGGTGGAAAGGTAGGCCTACTCTGTCTGGGGTGGAAAGGTAGATCCTACTCTGTCTGGGGTGGAAAGGTAGGCCTACTCTGTCTGGGGTGGAAAGGTAGATCCTACTCTGTCTGGGGTGGAAAGGTAGGTCCTCTGTCTGGGGTGGAAAGGTAGGCCTACTCTGTCTGGGGTGGAAAGGTAGATCCTACTCTGTCTGGGGTGGAAAGGTAGATCCTATTCTGTCTGGGGTGGAAAGGTAGACCTATTCTGTCTGGGGTGGAAAGTTAGACCTACTCTGTCTGGGGTAGAAAGGTAGACCTACTCTGTCTGGGGTGGAAAGGTAGGTCCTCTGTCTGGGGTGGAAAGGTAGGCCTACTCTGTCTGGGGTGGAAAGGTAGGTCCTACTCTGTCTGGGGTGGAAAGGTAGACCTATTCTGTCTGGGGTGGAAAGGTAGGTCTACTCTGTCTGGGGTGGAAAGGTAGGCCCCTCTGTCTGGGGTGGAAAGGTAGATCCTACTCTGTCTGGGGTGGAAAGGTAGGTATACTCTGTCTGGGGTGGAAAGTTAGGCCTAACTTTTAAAAGTACCATTCCTAATGGCATCTCAGATTTAAATATTTGCAAACGGGGACAGTTTTTTTTGTAATCAAGACACACTGATTTGGCATTTGAGAAATATGAATAAGATGAACACAGGCCTATCGCTCTGTCCATTCTTAGCCTGTAAGTTTGTTAATTTGTGTCGTATTAAGAGCTTCTGCTAATGTTGCTGTTTTAAAGCTATTTTTTTGTTGCAATTCTATACATTTTGCCATGTCTCATGTGTGTTTGTGATATTTGAGTGATAAAAACATTACTACAATATCTATGGGTTAAAAAAACGAAATAAAAAAACCTTAACTGACACGGACTAGTTGTTCTGGATATTTCTGACGAGTTATTTATACACAGTGCATTCTGGGAAAGTATTCAGACCCCTTGACTTTTTCCACATTCTGTTACGTTACAGCCTTATTCTAAAATGAATTAAATAAATAAAAAATCCTCATCAATCTACACACAAAACCCCATAATGGTTTTTAGACATTTTTGCAAATGTATTCAAAATAACAACAGAAATACCTTATTTACATAAGTATTCAGACCCTTTGCTATGAGACTTGAAATTGAGCTCAGGTGCATCCTGTTTCCATTGATCATCTTTGAGATGTTTCTACAACTTGATTGGAGTCCATCTGTGGTAAATTCAATTGATTGGACATGATTTGGAAAGGTACACACCTGTCTATTTAAGGTCCCATGGTTGACAGTTCTTGTCAGAGCAAAAACCAAGCCATGAGGTCGAAGGAATTGTCCGTAGAGCTCTGAGACAGGATTGTGTCGAGGCACAGATCTGTGGAAGGGTACCAGAATAATTTCTGCAGCATTGAAGGTCCCCGAGAACACAGTGGCCTCCATCTTTCTTAAATTGAAGAAGTTTGGAACCACCAAGACTCTTCCTAGAGCTGGCTGCCCGGACAAACTGAGCAATCGGGGGAGAAGGGCCTTGGTCAGGGAGGTGACCAAGAACCCGATGGTCACTCTGACAGAGCTCCAGAGTTCCTCTGTGGAGATGGGAGAACCTTCCAGAAGGACAACCATCTCTACAGCACTCCACCAATCAGGCCTTTATGGTAGAGTGACACTCATTCTAAATAACGTTCACTTCCTGAAGAGGATCTAATCTGCTATTCCTCTCACAAACATACTGTAAGTACGTCCCTAATGACACCCCTAGTCCCTATATAGTGCACTACTTTAGACCAGGACCCTATTCCCTGTATAGAGCACTACTTTAGACCAGGGCCCTATTCCCTATATAGTGCACTACTTTAGACCAGGACCCTATTCCCTGTATAGAGCACTACTTTAGACCAGGGCCCTATTCCCTATATAGTGCACTACTTTAGACCAGGGTCCTATTCCCTTTATAGTGCACTACTTTAGACCAGGGCCCTATTCCCTATATAGTGCACTACTTTAGACCAGGGCCCTATTCCCTATATGGTGCACTACTTTAGACCAGAGCCCTATTCCCTATATAGTGCACTACTTTAGACCAGGGCCCTATTCCCTATATAGTGCACTACTTTAGACCAGGGCACTATTCCCTATATAGTGCACTACTTTAGACCAGAGCACTATTCCCTATATAGTGCACTACTTTAGACCAGAGTCCACCCTATTCCCTATATAGTGCACTACTTTAGACCAGAGTCCACCCTATTCCCTATACAGTGCACTACTTTAAACCAGGGCCCTATTTCCTATATAGTGCATTACTTTAGGGCTGGTAAAAAGCAGTGTACTACGTAGGGGATAGGGGTTGTCATTAAGGATGTTTATCGTCTCTGCGTCGGGACAGAGAGGTTCCCGGTGGATCTGTAGATGCTGCCAAAGACAAGAGGATTTAAATCATAGCTCTACCCAGCAGCCATCTGACTGTGGTTTTTAAGTGATAAGATGTGCTGATAGATTGCAGTGATTTTTTTAAACGGGCAGATGTTGATAAGTGTCCACATCTGAACAGTTTTAAATAAGATTTTAAATCCTAATTTGACAAATCATTGTTCTTGTTTGATGTTGTGATACCCTCTCTATTTTTTAAATGAGCACTCGCTTCTGTAATCATCTTTTTAAGTGCCATCATCAACGTGTCTCTCAGAGGAGATGTCAACTTTCCCTCTCTCTCTCAAATTAGCACGCAGCTTCGCAAATCTTCTTAATCGTGGTGTTTTTGATTAATAATATGTAACGCTGTTCTGTTCATTGTAAAACTGTAGCTGGTTGCATCATTTGGCAATCTGTAATATTGCTGCTGTTTTCTAAAGTCTGCTGGAGGTCAATATAATACAGTCTGTTGGAGGTCAATATAGTACAGTCTGGAGGTCAATACAATACAGTCTGGAGGTCAATATAATACAGTCTGGAGGTCAATATAATACAGTCTGGAGGTCAATATAATACAGTCTGGAGGTCAATATAATACAGTCTGTTGGAGGTCAATATAATACAGTCTGGAGGTCAATATAATACAGTCTGGAGGTCAATATAATACAGTCTGGAGGTCAATATAATACAGTCTGTTGGAGGTCAATATAATACAGTCTGTAGGAGATCAATATAATACAGTCTGTAGGAGGTCAATATAATACAGTCTGGAGGCCAATATAATACAGTCTGGAGGTCAATACAATACAGTCTGGAGGTCAATATAATACAGTCTGTAGGAGGTCAATATAATACAGTCTGTAGGTCAATATAATACAGTCTGTTGGAGGTCAATATAGTACAGTCTGTTGGAGGTCAATATAATACAGTCTGTTGGAGGTCAATATAATACAGTCTGTCGGAGGTCAATATAATACAGTCTGTTGGAGGTCAATATAATACAGACTGGAGGTCAATATAATACAGTCTGTTGGAGGTCAATATAATACAGTCTGTCGGAGGTCAATATAATACAGTCTGTTGGAGGTCAATATAATACAGTCTGTTGGAGGTCAATATAATACAGTCTGTTGGAGGTCAATATAATACAGTCTGTTGGAGGTCAATATAATACAGACTGGAGGTCAATATAATACAGTCTGTTGGAGGTCAATATAATACAGTCTATCGGAGGTCAATATAATACAGTCTGTTGGAGGTCAATATAATACAGACTGGAGGTCAATATAATACAGTCTGTAGGAGGTCAATATAATACAGTCTGTCGGAGGTCAATATAATACAGTCTGTTGGAGGTCAATATAATACAGTCTGTTGGAGGTCAATATAATACAGACTGGAGGTCAATATAATACAGTCTGTTGGAGGTCAATATAATACAGTCTATCGGAGGTCAATATAATACAGTCTGCTGGAGGTCAATATAATACAGACTGGAGGTCAATATAATACAGTCTGTCGGAGGTCAATATAATACAGACTGGAGGTCAATATAATACAGTCTGTTGGAGGTCAATATAATACAGTCTGTCGGAGGTCAATATAATACAGTCTGTTGGAGGTCAATATAATACAGTCTGTTGGAGGTCAATATAATACAGTCTGTTGGAGGTCAATATAATACAGTCTGAAGGTCAATATAATACAGTCTGTTGGAGGTCAATATAATACAGTCTGGAGGTCAATATAATACAGTCTGGAGGTCAATATAATACAGTCTGTTGGAGGTCAATATAATACAGTCTGGAGGTCAATATAATACAGTCTGTAGGAGGTCAATATAATACAGTCTGTTGGAGGTCAATATAATACAGTCTGAAGGTCAATATAATACAGTCTGTTGTTCACCCAAGTGTTCTATATAAAGCCCAGTGTTACCATAGGGTCCTGGTCTATAGTAGTGTACTATATAAAGTGTTACCATAGGGCCCTGGTCTATAGTAGTGTACTATATAAAGTGTTAACATAGGGCCCTGGTCTATAGTAGTGTACTATATAAAGTGTTACCATATGGCCCTGGTCTATAGTAGTGTACTATATAAAGTGTTACCATAGGGTCCTGGTCTATAGTAGTGTACTATATAAAGTGTTACCATAGGGCCCTGGTCTATAGTAGTGTACTATATAAAGCACAGTGTTACCATAGGGCCCTGGTCTATAGTAGTGTACTATATAAAGCCCAGTGTTACCATAGGGTCCTGGTCTATAGTAGTGTACTATATAAAGTGTTACCATAGGGCCCTGGTCTATAGTAGTGTACTATATAAAGTGTTACCATATGGCCCTGGTCTATAGTAGTGTACTATATAAAGTGTTACCATAGGGCCCTGGTCTATAGTAGTGTACTATATAAAGTGTTACCATAGGGTCCTGGTCTATAGTAGTGTACTATATAAAGACTAGTGTTACCATAGGGCCCTGGTCTATAGTAGTGTACTATATAAAGTGTTACCATAGGGCCCTGGTCTATAGTAGTGTACTATATAAAGCCCAGTGTTACCATAGGGCCCTGGTCTATAGTAGTGTACTATATAAAGTGTTACCATAGGGCCCTGGTCTATAGTAGTGTACTATATAAAGTGTTACCATGGGGCCCTGGTCTATAGTAGTGTACTATATAAAGTGTTACCATAGGGCTCTGGTCTATAGTAGTGTACTATATAAAGTGTTACCATAGGGCCCTGGTCTATAGTAGTGTACTATATAAAGTGTTACCATAGGGCCCTGGTCTATAGTAGTGTACTGTATAAAGTGTTACCATAGGGCCCTGGTCTATAGTAGTGTTCTATGTAAAGTGTTACCATATGGCCCTGGTCTATAGTAGTGTACTATATAAAGTGTTACCATAGGGTCCTGGTCTATAGTAGTGTACTATATAAAGTGTTACCATAGGGCCCTGGTCTATAGTAGTGTACTATATAAAGTGTTACCATAGGGCCCTGGTCTATAGTAGTGTACTATATAAAGTGTTACCATAGGGTCCTGGTCTATAGTAGTGTACTATATAAAGTGTTACCATAGGGCCCTGGTCTATAGTAGTGTACTATATAAAGTGTTACCATGGGGCCCTGGTCTATAGTAGTGTACTATATAAAGCCCAGTGTTACCATAGGGCCCTGGTCTATAGTAGTGTACTATATAAAGTGTTACCATAGGGCCCTGGTCTATAGTAGTGTACTATATAAAGTGTTACCATAGGGTCCTGGTCTATAGTAGTGTACTATATAAAGTGTTACCATAGGGCCCTGGTCTATAGTAGTGTACTATATAAAGTGTTACCATAGGGTCCTGGTCTATAGTAGTGTACTATATAAAGCCCAGTGTTACCATAGGGCCCTGGTCTATAGTAGTGTACTATATAAAGTGTTACCATAGGGCCCTGGTCTATAGTAGTGTACTATATAAAGTGTTACCATAGGGCCCTGGTCTATAGTAGTGTACTATATAAAGACTAGTGTTACCATAGGGCCCTGGTCTATAGTAGTGTACTATATAAAGACCAGTGTTACCATAGGGCCCTGGTCTATAGTAGTGTACTATATAAAGTGTTACCATAGGGCCCTGGTCTATAGTAGTGTACTATATAAAGTGTTACCATAGGGCCCTGGTCTATAGTAGTGTACTATATAAAGTGTTACCATAGGGTCCTGGTCTATAGTAGTGTACTATATAAAGTGTTACCATAGGGCCCTGGTCTATAGTAGTGTACTATATAAAGTGTTACCATAGGGCCCTGATCTATAGTAGTGTACTATATAAAGTGTTACCATAGGGCCCTGGTCTATAGTAGTGTACTATATAAAGACTAGTGTTACCATAGGGCCCTGGTCTATAGTAGTGTACTATATAAAGACCAGTGTTACCATAGGGCCCTGGTCTATAGTAGTGTACTATATAAAGTGTTACCATAGGGCCCTGGTCTATAGTAGTGTACTATATAAAGTGTTACCATAGGGCCCTGGTCTATAGTAGTGTACTATATAAAGTGTTACCATAGGGTCCTGGTCTATAGTAGTGTACTATATAAAGTGTTACCATAGGGCCCTGGTCTATAGTAGTGTACTATATAAAGTGTTACCATAGGGCCCTGATCTATAGTAGTGTACTATATAAAGTGTTACCATAGGGCCCTGGTCTATAGTAGTGTACTATATAAAGTGTTACCATAGGGCCCTGGTCTATAGTAGTGTACTATATAAAGTGTTACCATGGGGCCCTGGTCTATAGTAGTGTACTATATAAAGTGTTACCATAGGGCCCTGGTCTATAGTAGTGTACTATATAAAGTGTTACCATAGGGCCCTGGTCTATAGTAGTGTACTATATAAAGCCCAGTGTTACCATAGGGCCCTGGTCTATAGTAGTGTACTATATAAAGTGTTACCATAGGGCCCTGGTCTATAGTAGTGTACTATATAAAGCCCAGTGTTACCATAGGGCCCTGGTCTATAGTAGTGTACTATATAAAGTGTTACCATAGGGCCCTGGTCTATAGTAGTGTACTATATAAAGCCCAGTGTTACCATAGGGCCCTGGTCTATAGTAGTGTACTATATAAAGTGTTACCATAGGGCCCTGGTCTATAGTAGTGTACTATATAAAGTGTTACCATATGGCCCTGGTCTATAGTAGTGTACTATATAAAGTGTTACCATAGGGCCCTGGTCTATAGTAGTGTACTATATAAAGTGTTACCATAGGGCCCTGGTCTATAGTAGTGTACTATATAAAGTGTTACCATATGGCCCTGGTCTATAGTAGTGTACTATATAAAGCCCAGTGTTACCATAGGGCCCTGGTCTATAGTAGTGTACTATATAAAGTGTTACCATAGGGTCCTGGTCTATAGTAGTGTACTATATAAAGTGTTACCATAGGGCCCTGGTCTATAGTAGTGTACTATATAAAGTGTTATCATAGGGCCCTGATCTATAGTAGTGTACTATATAAAGTGTTACCATAGGGCCCTGGTCTATAGTAGTGTACTATATAAAGTGTTACCATAGGGCCCTGGTCTATAGTAGTGTACTATATAAAGACTAGTGTTACCATAGGGCCCTGGTCTATAGTAGTGTACTATATAAAGTGTTATCATAGGGCCCTGATCTATAGTAGTGTACTATATAAAGTGTTACCATAGGGCCCTGGTCTATAGTAGTGTACTATATAAAGTGTTACCATAGGGCCCTGGTCTATAGTAGTGTACTATATAAAGTGTTACCATTGGGCCCTGGTCTATAGTAGTGTACTATATAAAGTGTTACTATAGGGCCCTGGTCTATAGTAGTGTACTATATAAAGTGTTACCATAGGGCCCTGGTCTATAGTAGTGTACTATATAAAGCCTAGTGTTACCATAGGGCCCTGGTCTATAGTAGTGTACTATATAAAGTGTTACCATAGGGCCCTGGTCTATAGTAGTGTACTATATAAAGACTAGTGTTACCATAGGGCCCTGGTCTATAGTAGTGTACTATATAAAGTGTTACCATAGGGCCCTGGTCTATAGTAGTGTTCTATGTAAAGTGTTACCATATGGCCCTGGTCTATAGTAGTGTACTATATAAAGTGTTACCATATGGCCCTGGTCTATAGTAGTGTACTATATAAAGTGTTACCATAGGGCCCTGGTCTATAGTAGTGTACTATATAAAGCCTAGTGTTACCATAGGGCCCTGGTCTATAGTAGTGTACTATATAAAGCACAGTGTTACTATAGGGCCCTGGTCTATAGTAGTGTACTATATAAAGTGTTACCATAGGGCCCTGGTCTATAGTAGTGTACTATATAAAGTCTTACCATAGGGCCCTGGTCTATAGTAGTGTACTATATAAAGCCCAGTGTTACCATGGGGCCCTGGTCTATAGTAGTGTACTATATAAAGTGTTACCATAGGGCCCTGGTCTATAGTAGTGTACTATATAAAGTGTTACCATAGGGTCCTGGTCTATAGTAGTGTACTATATAAAGCCCAGTGTTACCATAGGGCCCTGGTCTATAGTAGTGTACTATATAAAGCCCAGTGTTACCATAGGGCCCTGGTCTATAGTAGTGTACTATATAAAGCCCAGTGTTACCATAGGGCCCTGGTCTATAGTAGTGTACTATATAAAGTGTTACCATAGTGCCCTGGTCTATAGTAGTGTACTATATAAAGACTAGTGTTACCATAGGGCCCTGGTCTATAGTAGTGTACTATATAAAGACTAGTGTTACCATAGGGCCCTGGTCTATAGTAGTGTACTATATAAAGCCCAGTGTTACCATAGGGTCCTGGTCTATAGTAGTGTACTATATAAAGCCCAGTGTTACCATAGGGCCCTGGTCTATAGTAGTGTACTATATAAAGTGTTACCATAGGGCCCTGGTCTATAGTAGTGTACTATATAAAGTGTTACCATAGGGCCCTGGTCTATAGTAGTGTACTATATAAAGTGTTACCATAAGGCCCTGGTCTATAGTAGTGTACTATATAAAGTGTTACCATAGGGCCCTGGTCTATAGTAGTGTACTATATAAAGCCCAGTGTTACCATAGGGCCCTGGTCTATAGTAGTGTACTATATAAAGCACAGTGTTACCATAGGGCCCTGGTCTATAGTAGTGTACTATATAAAGCCCAGTGTTACCATAGGGCCCTGGTCTATAGTAGTGTACTATATAAAGTGTTACCATAGGGCCCTGATCTATAGTAGTGTACTATATAAAGCCTAGTGTTACCATAGGGCCCTGGTCTATAGTAGTGTACTATATAAAGTGTTATCATAGGGCCCTGATCTATAGTAGTGTACTATATAAAGTGTTACCATAGGGCCCTGGTCTATAGTAGTGTACTATGGAGAATAGGGTGCCTTTTTGGACGGAGACCTAGGCCTTTCAGAACCTCCTTCCGCTCCTTCTTGACTCTCGTCAGGGTCTGTTATGTTAGTCACACAGTATGCCTGGTTCCCACCTCGTCCCCAGCTCCACGGAGGCTCTGATATTGTTGGTACTGCTGTGCACAGTGACTAGGCAGTGACTCTGGGCTAGAATGACTCCCACAGACAGTAGCAAGGACATGCACAGGAAATGCCTCAGCAATCCCTATAATCTCTAGGTCTGATGTGCCCCGGCACGGCTGATACCATGAGATAAAGACAGCGTCACCGACAGGAGATACTGACAATTATGAACAAACAGTATTAAAATGTCACTGAAAGGGATCTTTGTTCAATATTTTAAGCCACTCAGAAGAAATATATAGTAAGGGTTGTCATAATGTAATCTATGACCTCCGCTGCCATTTTCAGTAGTTATAGTTAGTTCAGTAGTTATAGTTAGTTCAGTAGTTAGTTTCAGTAGTTATAGTTAGTTCAGTAGTTAGTTTCAGTAGTTATAGTTAGTTCAGTAGTTATAGTTAGTTCAGTAGTTAGTTTCAGTAGTTAGTTTCAATAGTTATAGTTAGTTCAGTAGTTAGTTTCAGTAGTTATAGTTAGTTCAGTAGTTATAGTTAGTTCAGTAGTTAGTTCAGTAGTTATAGTTAGTTCAGTAGTTATAGTTAGTTCAGTAGTTAGTTTCAGTAGTTATAGTTAGTTCAGTAGTTAGTTTCAGTAGTTATAGTTAGTTCAGTAGTTAGTTTCAGTAGTTATAGTTAGTTCAGTAGTTAGTTTCAGTAGTTAGTTTCAGTAGTTATAGTTAGTTCAGTAGTTAATTTCAGTAGTTATAGTTAGTTCAGTAGTTAGTTTCAGTAGTTATAGTTAGTTCAGTAGTTATAGTTAGTTCAGTAGTTATAGTTAGTTCAGTAGTTAGTTTCAGTAGTTATAGTTAGTTCAGTAGTTAGTTTCAGTAGTTATAGTTAGTTCAGTAGTTATAGTTAGTTCAGTAGTTATAGTTAGTTCAGTAGTTATAGTTAGTTCAGTAGTTATAGTTAGTTCAGTAGTTAGCTTCAGTAGTTATAGTTAGTTCAGTAGTTATAGTTAGTTCAGTAGTTATAGTTAGTTCAGTAGTTATAGTTAGTTCAGTAGTTATAGTTAGTTCAGTAGTTATAGTTAGTTCAGTAATTATAGTTAGTTCAGTAGTTATAGTTAGTTCAGTAGTTAGTTTCAGTAGTTATAGTTAGTTCAGTAATTAGTTTCAGTAGTTATAGTTAGTTCAGTAGTTATAGTTAGTTCAGTAGTTATAGTTAGTTCAGTAGTTATAGTTAGTTCAGTAGTTAGTTTCAGTAGTTATAGTTAGTTCAGTAGTTAGTTTCAGTAGTTATAGTTAGTTCAGTAGTTAGTTTCAGTAGTTATAGTTAGTTCAGTAGTTAGTTTCAGTAGTTATAGTTAGTTCAGTAGTTAGTTTCAGTAGTTATAGTTAGTTCAGTAGTTAGTTTCAGTAGTTATAGTTAGTTCAGTAGTTAGTTTCAGTAGTTATAGTTAGTTCAGTAGTTAGTTTCAGTAGTTATAGTTAGTTCAGTAGTTAGTTTCAGTAGTTATAGTTAGTTCAGTAGTTATAGTTAGTTCAGTAGTTAGTTTCAGTAGTTATAGTTAGTTCAGTAGTTATAGTTAGTTCAGTAGTTATAGTTAGTTCAGTAGTTATAGTTAGTTCAGTAGTTAGTTTCAGTAGTTATAGTTAGTTCAGTAGTTATAGTTAGTTCAGTAGTTATAGTTAGTTCAGTAGTTATAGTTAGTTCAGTAGTTAGTTTCAGTAGTTATAGTTAGTTCAGTAGTTAGTTTCAGTAGTTATAGTTAGTTCAGTAGTTAGTTTCAGTAGTTATAGTTAGTTCAGTAGTTAGTTTCAGTAGTTATAGTTAGTTCAGTAGTTATAGTTAGTTCAGTAGTTAGTTTCAGTAGTTATAGTTAGTTCAGTAGTTATAGTTAGTTCAGTAGTTAGTTTCAGTAGTTATAGTTAGTTCAGTAGTTATAGTTAGTTCAGTAGTTATAGTTAGTTCAGTAGTTATAGTTAGTTCAGTAGTTAGTTTCAGTAGTTATAGTTAGTTCAGTAGTTATAGTTAGTTTCAGTAGTTATAGTTAGTTCAGTAGTTAGTTTCAGTAGTTATAGTTAGTTCAGTAGTTAGTTTCAGTAGTTATAGTTAGTTCAGTAGTTAGTTTCAGTAGTTATAGTTAGTTCAGTAGTTAGTTTCAGTAGTTATAGTTAGTTCAGTAGTTAGTTTCAGTAGTTATAGTTAGTTCAGTAGTTAGTTTCAGTAGTTATAGTTAGTTCAGTAGTTAGTTTCAGTAGTTATAGTTAGTTTCAGTAGTTAGTTTCAGTAGTTATAGTTAGTTCAGTAGTTATAGTTAGTTCAGTAGTTATAGTTAGTTCAGTAGTTATAGTTAGTTCAGTAGTTATAGTTAGTTTCAGTAGTTAGTTTCAGTAGTTATAGTTAGTTCAGTAGTTATAGTTAGTTCAGTAGTTATAGTTAGTTCAGTAGTTATAGTTAGTTTCAGTAGTTATAGTTAGTTCAGTAGTTAGTTTCAGTAGTTATAGTTAGTTTCAGTAGTTAGTTTCAGTAGTTATAGTTAGTTCAGTAGTTATAGTTAGTTCAGTAGTTATAGTTAGTTCAGTAGTTATAGTTAGTTCAGTAGTTATAGTTAGTTCAGTAGTTAGTTTCAGTAGTTATAGTTAGTTCAGTAGTTATAGTTAGTTCAGTAGTTATAGTTAGTTCAGTAGTTATAGTTAGTTCAGTAGTTAGTTTCAGTAGTTATAGTTAGTTCAGTAGTTATAGTTAGTTCAGTAGTTATAGTTAGTTCAGTAGTTATAGTTAGTTCAGTAGTTATAGTTAGTTCAGTAGTTAGTTTCAGTAGTTATAGTTAGTTCAGTAGTTATAGTTAGTTTCAGTAGTTATAGTTAGTTCAGTAGTTAGTTTCAGTAGTTATAGTTAGTTCAGTAGTTAGTTTCAGTAGTTATAGTTAGTTCAGTAGTTAGTTTCAGTAGTTATAGTTAGTTCAGTAGTTAGTTTCAGTAGTTATAGTTAGTTTCAGTAGTTAGTTTCAGTAGTTATAGTTAGTTCAGTAGTTATAGTTAGTTCAGTAGTTATAGTTAGTTCAGTAGTTATAGTTAGTTCAGTAGTTAGTTTCAGTAGTTATAGTTAGTTCAGTAGTTAGTTTCAGTAGTTATAGTTAGTTCAGTAGTTAGTTTCAGTAGTTATAGTTAGTTCAGTAGTTAGTTTCAGTAGTTATAGTTAGTTCAGTAGTTAGTTTCAGTAGTTATAGTTAGTTCAGTAGTTATAGTTAGTTCAGTAGTTAGTTTCAGTAGTTATAGTTAGTTCAGTAGTTAGTTTCAGTAGTTATAGTTAGTTCAGTAGTTATAGTTAGTTCAGTAGTTAGTTTCAGTAGTTATAGTTAGTTCAGTAGTTATAGTTAGTTCAGTAGTTAGTTTCAGTAGTTATAGTTAGTTCAGTAGTTAGTTTCAGTAGTTATAGTTAGTTCAGTAGTTATAGTTAGTTCAGTAGTTAGTTTCAGTAGTTATAGTTAGTTCGGTAGTTATAGTTAGTTTCAGTAGTTATAGTTAGTTTCAGTAGTTATAGTTAGTTTCAGTAGTTAGTTTCAGTAGTTATAGTTAGTTCAGTAGTTAGTTTCAGTAGTTATAGTTAGTTCAGTAGTTAGTTTCAGTAGTTATAGTTAGTTCAGTAGTTAGTTTCAGTAGTTATAGTTAGTTCAGTAGTTAGTTTCAGTAGTTATAGTTAGTTCAGTAGTTAGTTTCAGTAGTTATAGTTAGTTCAGTAGTTAGTTTCAGTAGTTATAGTTAGTTCAGTAGTTAGTTTCAGTAGTTATAGTTAGTTCAGTAGTTATAGTTAGTTCAGTAGTTAGTTTCAGTAGTTATAGTTAGTTCAGTAGTTAGTTTCAGTAGTTATAGTTAGTTCAGTAGTTAGTTTCAGTAGTTATAGTTAGTTCAGTAGTTAGTTTCAGTAGTTATAGTTAGTTCAGTAGTTATAGTTAGTTCAGTAGTTATAGTTAGTTCAGTAGTTATAGTTAGTTTCAGTAGTTATAGTTAGTTCAGTAGTTATAGTTAGTTCAGTAGTTAGTTTCAGTAGTTATAGTTAGTTCAGTAGTTAGTTTCAGTAGTTATAGTTAGTTCAGTAGTTATAACCCACTGACTTGATAACTCCACACCGATCTAGTTTCCTTTTGGGACTCGTGTCTGCCTTCTGCCTCTCTGCTTTGTCTGCCTTCTGCCTCTCTGCTTTGTCTGCCTTCTGCCTCTCTGCTTTGTCTGCCTTCTGCCTCTCTGCTTTGTCTGCCTTCTGCCTCTCTGCTTTGTCTGCCTTCTGCCTCTCTGCTTTGTCTGCCTTCTGCCTCTCTGCTTTGTCTGCCTTCTGCCTCTCTGCTTTGTCTGCCTTCTGCCTCTCTGCTTTGTCTGCCTTCTGCCTCTCTGCCTTCTGCCTCTCTGCTTTGTCTGCCTTCTGCCTCTCTGCTTTGTCTGCCTTCTGCCTCTCTGCCTTCTGCCTCTCTGCTTTGTCTGCCTTCTGCCTCTCTGCTTTGTCTGCCTTCTGCCTCTCTGCTTTGTCTGCCTTCTGCCTCTCTGCTTTGTCTGCCTTCTGCCTCTCTGCTTTGTCTGCCTTCTGCCTCTCTGCTTTTTCTGCCTTGGCTGTCCTGGGGCTGGATGACTAATGGCACGTGTAATCACTATGCAAATCATGCTAAAATAGACTCACTTTCAGAGAGAAGGTTAAAATTTAACCTAGAGGTGGCGTAAAGTTGAAATGTAACCTAGAGAGGAAGTAAAGTTCAAATTTAACCTAGAGGGGGTGTAAAGTTCAAATGTAACCTAGAGGGGTTCTAAAGTTCAAATGTAACCTAGAGGGGAAGTAAAGTTCAAATGTAAACTAAAGGGGAAGTAATGTTCAAATGTGATCTAGAGGTGAGGTAAAGTTCAAATGTGACCTAGAGGGGAGGTAATGTTCAAATGTGACCAAGAGGGGTTGTAAAGTTCAAATGTAACCTAGAGGGGAGGTAAAGTTCAAATGTAAACTAAAGGGGAGGTAAAGTTCAAATGTGACCTAGAGGGGAGGTAAAGTTCAAATGTAACCTAGAGGGGAGGTAAAGTTCAAATGTAACCTAGAGGAGAAGTAAAGCGAGTGTTCAAATTTAACTTAAAGGGGAATTAAAATGAGTGTCAACAGAACGGATGTTGGTATTCAAAAAGGAGAAGCAATGATTATTCTTTCAGGTTAAATTACACTAGAGAGCTAACCAGTCAATGACCATTCTTTCAGGTTAAATTACACTAGAGAGTTAACCAGTCAATGATTATTCCTTCAGGTTAAATTACACTAGAGGGTTAACCAGTCAATGACTATTCTTTCAGGTTAAATTACACTAGAGAGTTAACCAGTCAATGATTATTCCTTCAGGTTAAATTACACTAGAGGGTTAACCAGTCAATGACTATTCCTTCAGGTTAAATTACACTAGAGAGTTAACCAGTCAATGATTATTCCTTCAGGTTAAATTACACTAGAGGGTTAACCAGTCAATGACTATTCCTTCAGGTTAAATTACACTAGAGGGTTAACCAGTCAATGACTATTCCTTCAGGTTAAATTACACTAGAGGGTTAACCAGTCAATGATTATTCCTTCAGGTTAAATTACACTAGAGGGTTAACCAGTCAATGATTATTCCTTCAGGTTAAATTACACTAGAGGGTTAACCAGTCAATGATTATTCCTTCAGGTTAAATTACACTAGAGGGTTAACCAGTCAATGACTATTCCTTCAGGTTAAATTACACTAGAGGATTAACCAGTCAATGACTATTCCTTCAGGTTAAATTACACTAGAGAGTTAACCAGTCAATGACTATTCCTTCAGGTTAAATTACACTAGAGGATTAACCAGTCATATTGTTCTCATCATTTATAACGTTATCCTCTAATTCTACTGGTCAGATCCTTCAAATCACATGTATTTGTCACATGGAATAATACACCGAATACTACAGGTTCAGACATGCACCGAATACTACAGGTTGAGACATGCACCGAATACTACAGGTTGAGACATGCACCGAATACTACAGGCTGAGACATGCACCGAATACTACAGGTTGAGACATGCACCGAATACTACAGGTTGAGACATGCACCGAATACTACAGGTTGAGACATGTACCGAATACTACAGGCTGAGACATGCACCGAATACTACAGGTTGAGACATGCACCCAATACTACAGGCTGAGACATGCACCGAATACTACAGGTTGAGACATGCACCGAATACTACAGGCTGAGACATGCACCGAATACTACAGGTTGAGACATGCACCGAATACTACAGGTTGAGACATGTACCGAATACTACAGGCTGAGACATGCACCGAATACTACAGGTTGAGACATGCACCCAATACTACAGGCTGAGACATGCACCGAATACTACAGGTTGAGACATGCACCGAATACTACAGGTTGAGACATGCACCCAATACTACAGGTTGAGACATGCACCGAATACTACAGGTTGAGACATGCACCCAATACTACAGGCTGAGACATGCACCCAATACTACAGGCTGAGACATGCACCGAATACTACAGGTTGAGACATGCACCCAATACTACAGGCTGAGACATGCACCCAATACTACAGGCTGAGACATGCACCGAATACTACAGGCTGAGACCTGCACCCAATACTACAGGTTGAGACATACACCGAATACTACAGGTTGAGACATGCACCCAATACTACAGGTTGAGACATGCACCGAATACTACAGGTTGAGACATGCACCGAATACTACAGGTTGAGACATGCACCGAACACTACAGGCTGAGACATGCACCCAATACTACAGGTTGAGACATGCACCGAATACTACAGGTTGAGACATGCACCGAACACTACAGGCTGAGACATGCACCCAATACTACAGGTTGAGACATGCACCGAATACTACAGGTTGAGACATGCACCGAATACTACAGGCTGAGACATGCACCGAATACTACAGGCTGAGACATGCATCGAATACTACAGGTTGAGACATGCACCGAATACTACAGGTTGAGACAGGCACCGAATACTACAGGTTGAGACATGCACCAAATACTACAGGCTGAGACATGCACCGAATACTACAGGCTGAGACATGCACCGAATACTACAGGCTGAGACATGCACCGAATACTACAGGTTGAGACAGGCACCGAATACTACAGGCTGAGACATGCACCGAATACTACAGGTTGAGACATGCACCGAATACTACAGGTTGAGACATGCAGAATACTACAGGTTGAGACATGCACCGAATACTACAGGTTGAGACATGCACCGAATACTACAGGTTGAGACATGCACCGAATACTACAGGTTGAGACATGCACCGAATACTACAGGCTGAGACATGCACCGAATACTACAGGTTGAGATTTTACCGTGAAATGCTGACTGACGAGCCCTTCCCAACCATGCAGTTAAAAAAATATATAATACAAAGAAAAATAGTAACACAAGAGGAATAAAATACACAAGAATGGAGCTATATACAGGAAGTACCAGATCAATGTGGAGCTATATACAGGAAGTAGC
>NW_026601998.1:0-27921 GCF_029448725.1 Salvelinus fontinalis
CCTATGTAACTAGTACATTACGGGCCCACCTATGTAACTAGGTACATTACGGGCCCCACCTATGTAACTAGTACATTATGGCCCCACCTATGTAACTAGTACATTACTGGCCCCACCTATGTAACTAGTACATTACTGGCCCCACCTATGTAACTAGTACATTATGGCCCCACCTATGTAACTAGTACATTATGGGCCCCACCTATGTAACTAGTACATTATGGGCCCCACCTATGTAACTAGTACATTATGGCCCCACCTATGTAACTAGTACATTACGGGCCCCACCTATGTAACTAGTACATTATGGGCCCCACCTATGTAACTAGTACATTATGGCCCCACCTATGTAACTAGTACATTATGGGCCCCACCTATGTAACTAGTACATTACGGGCACCACCTATGTAACTAGTACATTATGGCCCCACCTATGTAACTAGTACATTATGGGCCCCACCTATGTAACTAATACATTATGTCCCCACCTATGTAACTAGTACATTATGGCACCACCTATGTAACTAGTACATTATGTCCCCACCTATGTAACTAATACATTATGTCCCCACCTATGTAACTAGTACATTATGTCCCCACCTATGTAACTAATACATTATGTCCCCACCTATGTAACTAGTACATTATGTCCCCACCTATGTAACTAGTACATTATGGCACCACCTATGTAACTAGTACATTATGGGCCCCATCTATGTAACTAGTACATTATGGCCCCCACCTATGTAACTAGTGCATTATGTCCCCACCTATGTAACTAGTACATTATGGCCCCACCTATGTAACTAGTACATTATGGCCCCACCTATGTAACTAGTACATTATGGGCCCCATCTATTTAACTAGGTCATTATGGGCCCCACCTATGTAACTAGTACATTATGTCCCCATCTATGTAACTAGTACATTAAGGCCCCACCTATGTAACTAGTACATTACCGGCCCCACCTATGTAACTAGTACATTACGGGCCCCAGAATGAAGAATGCAAATTATGTCATACAGAAAACGTCCCTGGTGGACGGAGCCGACATGATGGCTGGTATCACAAAGGAAAGGGGGTTGGTCCAATGGTCCACAACCAGGTCAACCCACAGTCATTTTAATGTTGGTTTGCAACGTGCAGGTTAATCGCAAGATTGAACCCAACATGAGGGGACTCTCATGACGTTACCCACAGGCTAAGGTTTATGACCCCTCCATAAATATCTTTCTCCCTTTCCCCTCTTGACTCTACTGAAGGACTCTTGAAAAGCCTTTGTTAACATACATCTCGAATAACGTTCCAACCGGAGAATTTCATCGACTTCAGTTGACCGAAGGAACGGAGCTGCCTATCACGTGAACGCGCGTGTTCAATGCGTGATCACCTCCTGGCAGTGGTCACTAATTCCTGTCTCCTTCGGTCCCCCTTCACAATAGATTCATCAGACAAAGTTCCATTGACTGTTGACATCTAGTGGAATATCTCGCTATGATTTCAATGGGACCTTGGTTGAAAATTTGGCACCCCCAGAAAAAATATAAACAGGAAGTGGAACTTCTCAGGTTTTTGCCTGCCATATGAGTTCTGTTATACTCACAGACATAATTTAAACAGTTTTAGAAACGACAGTGTGTTTTCTATCCAATACTAATAGTAATATGCATATATTAGCAACTGGGACTGAGTAGCAGGCCATTTAATATGGGCACCTCTGTGCACCTTTCATCCAAGCTACTCAATACTGCCCCTTCAGCCATAAGAAGTTAAGCTTGTTTATGGAAAAGTTTTTATTTTTATTTCATGGTTGAAACTTGCTGAAAATTGTCCACAGTGTTCCTATCATCTAGTTTAACTTCACTGCGCTATGGATCCCGTTAGCGGGATCATTTTCCTAAACAACCGCTGAATTGCAGGGCGCCAAATTCAAAAATATTACTACAAATATTTTTAATCATGCAATCACAAGTGAAATATACCAAAACACAGCTTAGCTTATTGTTAATCCACCTATCGTGTCAGATTTTGAAAATATGCTTTGCAGCGAAAGCAATCCAAGCTTTTGTGAGTGTATCAATCAATGCTTCAACAAATAGCCCCAAATTAGCATGGTCACGAAAGTCAGAAAAGCAATAAAATTAATCGCTTACCTTTAATAATCTTCGGATGTTTGCACTCATGAGACTCACCGTTACACAACAAATGTTATTTTTGTTCGATAAATATGACTTTTATAACAAAAAAATGCCATTTGGGTTGTGCGTTATGTTCAGAAAACCAAAGCCTTGTTCGATTCGACGAAAACTCCAAAAAGTTTCCGTAATGTTCGTAGAAACATGTCAAATGTTTTTTATAATCAATCCTCAGGTTGTTTTTAACAAACATAATCGATAATATTTCAACCGAACCATAACCTATTCTATAAGAGAGAAAAGGAAAATGGGGAGCCCCTGTCTCGCGTGCAGGAAACATTCAGAGGACACCTGACTACTTATGAAACATCTCGCTCATTTTTAAAAATAAAAGCTTGAAACTATGTCTAAAGCCTGGTCACAGCCTGAGGAAGCCATTGGAAAATTAATCTGGTTGATACTCCTTTAAATAGAGGATAGACGGTCCAGGAAACACAGATAAAAAAATAAAAAAAAGATCACTTCCGGGTTATATTTTCTCAGGTTTTTGCCTGCAGAATAAGTATTGTTATACTCACAGACAATATTTTGACAGTTTTGGAAACTTTGGAGTGTTTTCTATCCTAATCTGTAAATTGTATGCATATTCTACGATCTGGGCCAGAGAAAATGTCCGTTTACGTTGGGAACGTTTAAAAAATTAAATAATAATCTGACCCCTAGCGTGTCTCATTTGATTGGAAGAACATTAAGGTATGTTCAACAATTTAACTTATTCAATTGAATGAAACGATAATCCATGCAATCTCCATTGATTGGATATCATATGTGTAAACAGTAGATCAAATGTTGGGAACATTCAACACTGTGGTACACTTCTCCCAAGCCACATGGGAATCCCGCTTGGGGCAGGACTTCTGTCAGTACTGGATTACTGAATGGGTTTTGCAAAACCCACATTTTACTGATTGATCAATTTAATGATAAATCAAACCTGTATAGGCTATTTGGGAATTAAACTTTAATTAAGCTGAGAAGTTCTTCATGTAGATTAGTTCGGAAAAAGTTTACAATATCTCATTTAGAAAACTCATCAATTTGGATATTATTTAAACTGATGTATTTTGATGGGTATGTTGTTATTATGTTGCTTATATTGATTCACATTGGTTATTAATAACGTTTTTGGTGGCAATCAGCTTTCAAATCAACATATTTTGCATTATGGTGTGCATACTATCACAAACAAAGTACTAGGGGTAGTGAATTCAGCTGTAAGCTAGCAAGGAAAGTTAGCCTACAATTAAAGCTAGAAGCTACCGGTATCGTCTCACATTGTAAAGTGTTCTAGCCTGTATGGACATTGTTTTGTGAACAGTAATGAACAGTTTCAACATTTCTAAATAAGAATTTCTTCTTAACTGAGCTGCCTAGCGAAATAAAGGTTAAATAATAAAAATAAAAAACGTTGTTCTTTGAGCTATAAAAGGGCTGTGCTCAGTATGCTGATAGACAGACTTGATGGTGAGAAGAATTAACACAAATTCAGGAGAGTGGACCAGACTTGAACTAGTTGCACTGAACTCAGCTCCCCATCAACTCAACAAGCACCAGCTGCTACTAATTGCCAATCAGCCTCCACGCCTGCGTCCAATACTTACTCTAGTTGCCTTGAACGCAGCTCCTCAACAAGCATCAGGTGCTACTAATCACTGTTCAGCCTCCACACCTGTCCTCACTCTCCTTAAATCATTAATTACACAGACCAATGGTTAAATCTACAGATGCAGAAGAAATAGACAAATCCAAAAGTCTGTAGCTCAAACAATGTTTAACCCTCTACAGGGGGGTTAAACTAAGCTAACATATGGAATTGTTTAAAGGAGGTCATTCCAAGAAACATCAAGCTATTTTATTAGCAATTTTAAGACCCCTTGAAGTCTCAAAATAAATAAATAAAAAACTTATTTGAGGAACAATATAATTTGTCCTCAATGCTATTAGCCCATAAAAAACACATAGAATAACAGATTCACAACATGTAACATGGATTGTCCCCCCCACACACATCTAAAGGAAGTTTGTTCTGAAGTGTCTGTCCTACATTTGAGAAATATATGTATTTAACCCCTTATTTTTGGCACTGAAATGTCTCCATATAGACTTCCATACATTTTTTAAAAATGGTACCGGGGGACATTCAGATGAGTCTTGTGAGGCCTGTTGGGGTCCTAGAGCAAACGACATGTAGGTGTTAATGAGAGTCTCACCTTTCCACAGTGGGGTCATATTAGTGTGTAGCCCAAACTGTTTTGTCGCTACAGAGAGAAGTTGGCAGATTGACTGTACCGATGTCTGACGAATCCCAAGATTCTTGTGGAGGTCGTAGAGCAAAGCGGAGAATAGCATTGTGTTTGTGAGAGTCTCATCTTGTCATAATAGAGGGGCCAAACCATTCAAACGCTATAGGCAATTTTGTGAGAAGACCGATTTTTCTCATGGTCTGACAAACACCACTCTAGCTCTGTCAGCTTTCACCGCAGATGCAGAAGTGTGACATCTGCGGATGTGGTGGATTGAGACCCATCCAAGAACATATCTCTAGCATAAACTGATGGATTTTGATGGGGATTTTTAGATTTTGATTAGATTTCCGCGGGGTCGCAGAAATTGACTCTAGGTTAACAAACACTCAATTAGGTGCACCTGGACCAATGCCTGCACAATAATTAGGGCATCTGGCACACCTGTGACATGTACAGTGGCTATAGAAATTCATCACACACTTAAATTGTTTTTGGACATTTTGCTGCATTAAAATTACTTCTAAAGAGGATTCAATTCGATTTTTTTCCAACAAATCTACACAACCTTTTAAAAAGAAAATGGGGGAGGGGATTATTAATAACTTCCTTTTACTTTGAAAAGTAGGTTGTGTAGATCTCTAGGAAAACAAATTTAATTGAATTTAAGGCAGCAATTAAAAAAATATATAAACAGGAAAAACATGATTGGTCTTGTACCCTTGTAGTGTGTAAAGGATTAACCCATGAACCCACTGCTACACATCTCAGTACTTTGCTGTCGATGCTGACAGAGCCTTGGTTTATTTCCATGCAGTCATAATATTCACTAGATAAAGTCACTAGCATGGAGAGACATTATGTTTTCTTGCAAATCGTCATTTCATCATCTTCATCTTTCATTCAAGGGACAAATAACAACTTGAGTAAAGATCTCAGCAGGCAATAGAAATCATGAAATCATGTGCATTCTAACAATATTTTGACAACGATCAGATGTCTTTAGTTTTTCACGAGATAATTAAACGTCTGTTTATTGTTGTTTATCATAACTAACAAAATCATTTTCAAGGAAAACAATTTTCTCATTGGGACATTTGTACCCCTGAATTGACTGAATTGAAATGGAATTGACCCCGACTCTGTTGAGTTATTCTCCATTGTTATTCTTTATACTTCATATAGTGTCTCTACCCTCTGACCTGAGGATAGTTATGGTGGGGAACACTGGAGCAGGAAAGAGTGCAACAGGAAACGTGTTTAAAGCAGAGGCCTCCCCAAAGTCTGTGACCAAACACGAAAGGTGAAAGGTATGTTCCAGGAACAAAAATAACAGTAAATGACACCCCAGGCCTCATTGATACAACACTGTCTGAACAGGAGATAAAGAGGGAAATGGATGAGAGCATTGAGATGTCAGTCCCAGGACCCCATGTGTTCCTGCTGGTGATCAGACTGGGGAGGTTCACAGAGGAGGAGAGGAACACTGTGAAGTGGATCCAGGAGAACTTTGGAGCAGACGCTTCACCCAGACGCTTCACCCTTCACAATCTTACTTACTCGGCCGGATCAGCTGGAGGGCATTCCTGACAGAGAGTGATGAGCGTCAGAAAGTCATCAATGTTTGTGAGAACAGGTTTCATGTCTTTAACAATAGAGAGAGGGAGGACCACACTCAGGTCACAGACCTGCTGGAGAAGATAGTTCTGATTCAGCCGCCACAGCGGCCAGGCGGGTCATGTTTCGGAGGACGGATGACTCAACCTTCGCATCCCCCGAACCCACTGAGAAGATGGTGAGATGAATCAAGGGACCTAATTCAAGGGAGAAAATGGGGTAACAAAAAATATACTTGTGTCCACACCCCCTGAACACACATGTTGGTTAGTACTGGGACGGGAGACCGCCTGGGAATGTGAGGATGTTTTTCAACAACAGGGACTGGGAGACTAGGCAGGATCGAGGGAAAGATGAACGGAGCAAAATACAGAGAGATCCTTGATGAAAACCTGCTCGAGAGCGCTCAGGACCTCAGACTGGGACGAAGGTTCACCTTTCAACAGGACAACGACCCTAAGCACACAGCCAAGACAACGCAGGTCTGGCTCTGGGACAAGTCTCTGAATGTCCTTGAGTGGCCCAGTGAGTGCTCAGACTTGAACCCGATCTAACATCTCTGAAGAGACCTGGAAATAGCTGTGTAGCGATGCTCCCCATTCAACCTGACAGAGCTTGAGAGGATCTGCAGAGAAAAATGGCAGAAACTCCCCAAATACAGCTGTGCCAAGCTTGTAGCGTCATACCCACGAAGACTCAAGGCAGTAATCGCTGCCAAAGGTGCTTCAACAAAGTACTGAGTAAAGGGTCTGAATACGTACGTAAATGTGATATTTCATTTATTTATATATTTTTTCTAAATTTGCTAACATTTCTAAAAACCTGTTTTTGCATTTTGTCATTATGGGGTATTGTGTGTATATTTATGAGGGGATCATTTAAAAAAAATCCATTTTAGAATACGGCTGTGACGTAAAAACAATTTAAGGGGTCTGAATACTTTCCGAATGCACTGTATATCAGTCCTTTGATTATAATGATTAGCAAGACGTGCCGCTCTGTTCTGGGCCAGCTGCCGCATAACTAGGTCTTTCCTTGCAGCACTCGACCACACGACTGGACAATAATCAAGAAAAGACAAAACTATAGCCTACAGGACTTGCTTTTTGGAGTGTGCAGAGCATCTCTTTATTACGGACAGACCTCTCCCCATCTTTACAACTATTGAATCTATATGTTTTGACCATTACAGTTTACAATCTAAAGTAACACCAAGTAATTTAGTCTCCTCAACAGCCACACCATTCATTACCAGATTCAGGTCTAGAACTTAGGGAATGATTTTTACCAAGTACAATGCTCTTAGTTTTAGAGATGTTCAGGACCATTTTATTACTGGTGACCCGTTCCAAAACAGACTTCAACTCTTTATTAAGGGTTTCAGTGACTTTGTTAGCTTTGGTTGCTGATGTGGAGATGGTTAATTCATCAGCATAAATGGAAACACATGCTTTGTTTAATGCCAGTGGCAGGTCATTGGTAAAAATGGAAAAGAGTAGAGGGCCTAGAGAGCTGCCCTGCGTAACATCACACTTTACAGGTTTGACATTATAGAAGCTTCCATTAAAGAAAACCCTTTGAGTTCTATTAGATAGATAGCTCTGAGTCCATGGTATGGCAGAAATTGAAAAGCCATAACACATCGTTTTTTTCAACAACAGGTTGTGGTCAATAATATCCAATGGTGGAAAAGGACTCAATTGTCATACTTGTCATACAGTAAAAGTAAAGTAAAGATACCTTAATATAAAATGACTCAAGTAAAAGTGAAAGTCAGCCAGTAAAACACCACTTGAGGAAAAGTCTAAAAGTATTTGGTTTAAATATACTTAAGTATAAAAAGTAAATGTAATTGCTAAAATGTACTTAAGTATCAAAAGTCAAAGTAAAAGTATAAATCATTTAAAAATCCTTATATTTAGCAAACCAGATGGCACAATTTTATTTTTATTTTTTTACTGACGGATAGCCAGGGTCACACTCCAACACAGTCCGCCAGATCAGAGGCAGTAGGGATCAGCGGGGATGTTCTCTTGATAAGTATGTGAATTGGACCATTTTCCTGTCAAAATGTAACGAGTACTTTTGGGTGTCAGAGAAAATGTACGGAGTAAAAAGTACATTCTTTTTTTTAGGAATGTAGTGAAGTAAATGTAAAAGTTGCCAAAAATATAAATAATAATGTAAAGTACAGATACCCCCCAAACGACATAAGAGATGTACTTTAAAATATTTTTACTGAAGTACTTTACACCACTGATAATATCAAAGGCTGAACTGAAATCTAACAGTACAGCTCCCACAATCATCTTATTATTAATTTCTTTCAACCAATCATCAGTCATTTGTTTCAGTGCAGTCCATGTTGAGTGCCCTTCTCAATAAGCATGCTGGAAGCCTGTTGTGAATTAGTTTACACAGAAAAAGTATTGTATTTGGTCAAACACATTTTTTTTCCAACAGTTTGCTCAGAGCTGGGAGCAAGCTGATAGGTCTGCTGTTAGAACCAGAAAATGCTTTTCTTTTACTATTTTTTATTTTATGCAGGAATACAATGGCTCACTGTTCACTGGTGGTATTTCCTGCCTAAATTTGTCGTCTTTGCAAATGAAGTAATCATGAAAATAATTGGCAACATCAAATGGTTTTGTGATGAATAAGCCATGATTCGATGAAAGATGGAGTTGAATTTGTCTTTCACTACTGTTAAAAAGCTCCACCACTATTCATAACATCTCCATCACTACTGAAATCAGCTCCCATCACTACTCATAACAGGATCTATCACTACTGATATCATTCTCCATCACTACTGAAAACAGCCCCCATCACTACTCATTACAGGATCTATCACTACTGATATCATTCTCTATCACTACTGAAAACAGCCCCCATCACTACTGATATCATTCTCCATTACTACTGAAAACAGCCCCCAAACCTACTCATAACAGGATCTATCACTACTGATATCATTCTCTATCACTACTGAAAACAGCCCCCATCACTACTGATATCATTCTCTATCACTACTGATAGCCCCCATCACTACTGGTAACAGCACCTGTCACTACTGGCAACAGCCCCCATCACTACTGAAAAAAGGCTCCATCACTATTGATAACAGGCTTCATCACTACTGATAACAGTTCCCATCACTACTGATAATCTCCATCACTAATGATAACAGGCCCCATCACTAATTATAACAGGCCCCATCATTACTGATAACAAGCTCCATCACTACTGATAACAGCCCCCATCACTACTGATAACAAGCACCATCACTACTGATAACAGCCCCCATCACTACTGATAACAAGCACCATCATTACTGATAACAGGTCCCATCACTGCTGATAACAGTCCCCATCACTACTGATGTAGATTGATGACTCCTGACACGTAAGTACGGTTTAGTATTGAATTGTAACTTAGAATAACATTCGCTAATGCACCTGGCTGAAGCTACCTGAAGCTTTGTTAATCACGGTTATATAGGCAGACATAGGAAATGGCTACGGATAGCGGGAAGCAAACCCCCGTCTTGAGTCAATACCACCATCTATTGGTAAACATAAATATACCATGTTACTACATTCCCCCCCTTTAAAGCTAATAACACAACTTAATTCCATTCTGAGCTATGCTATTTACATATTTATTTTTTCAAACATGATCTCCTTTAGGATCGGAAAAAGTCTGGCGGACGTCTCTCCCTAATAGAACGTCTCAGAGGTGGTGTAGCTGGTGCCACCAGATCTTCACCCCTTGATGGTGAAACAAAGTCCTTTTGTGGAGACTTCACAGGAGGAGGTCGTCCCAGACTGGTGGTCTCAGGAAGTTGAGCATTGTTTGCCTCAGGTGGTTTGTCCAACTGCAACTCTGGTGAACGTTCCAATGTCCTGTCCTGCTCGTTTACACATTGATCCAGATCACCGGATGGAACTGGAATTCTAGCTCGGATCTGATCCACGTGTCTCCTTAGTCTTTGTCCATTTCCGATGATCACAGTATAGGACACTGGCCCTGAGCAATCCTCAATGGTAGCTGGAATCCATTTAGGACCAAACCCATAGTTTCTGTATAGACATCATCTCCAGGTGAGAAACTTCTGAGTTTGGCTTGGTTGTCATGATTCCATTTTTGATTCCATTGCCTTTGATGTATTTTCACTTTCAGGTCTGGTCTGATGAGATCCAAGGTTGACCTTAACCTCCTTGACATCAACATTTCTGCAGGTGACAACCCAGTTGTAGCTTGAGGAGTAATCCTGTAGCTAAACAAGAATCTTGAGACATTTGTTTCAATGATGGGCCCTTGCATCTTCCTCATCCCCTCCTTCAAGGTCTGAACCACACATTCTGCTAATCCGTTTGAAGATGGGTGAAAAGGGGCCGACGTTACATGTTGAATTCCATTTTGTTTCATGAAACTTGTGAATGCAGTGCTTGTAAAACAAGTAGCATTGTCACGAACCAATAGTTGAGGCAATCCCATAACACTGAAGCTTTGTCTCAACTTCTCAATCGTAGCGTACGATGTGGACGTGTTCATGGGGTAAACATCCATCCACTTTGAATTAGAATCAATCAGCACAAGGAAAATGTTTCCTAGGAAAGGTCCAGCGTAGTCCACATGTAGTCGTGTCCATGGTTTTTCCGGCCATTCCCATGGATGTAATGGTGCGGTGGGGGGTGACTTCCTGTTACTCTGACAATCTGCTCACTGGCTAACCTCAGTTTCCACGTCGTGGTCCATCTTTGGCCACCAGACGTATGACCTCGCTAGGCCTTTCATTCTCGACATACCTGGATGCGACTTATGCAAAAACTTCAGGGCGGCAGGTAGCCTAGTGGTTAGAGCGTTGGAATAATAACCAAAAGGTTGCAAGATCGAATCTCCTAGCTGACAAGGTAAAAATCTGTCGTTCTGCCCCTAAACAAGGCAGTTAACCCACTGCTCCTAGGCCATCAATGAAATAAGAATTTTTTCTTAACTGACTTGCCTAGTTAAATAGGCAATCTCACTCCAATACCTTGACTGTGTTGTCCTTAAGCCATTTTGCCACAACTTTGGAAGTATGCTTGGGGTCATTATCCATTTGGAAGACCAGTTTGCGACCAAACTTTAACTTCCTGACTGATGTCTTGAGATGTTTCTTCAATATATCCATGTAATTTTCCATCCTCATGATGCCAACTATTTTGTGAAGTGCACCAGTCCCTCCTGCAGCAAAGCACCCCCACAACATGATGCTGCCACCCCCATGCTACACGGTTGGGATGGTGTTCTTCGGCTTGCAAGCGTCCCCCTTTTCCTCCAAACATAACGATGGTCATTTTGGCCAAGCAGTTATATTTTTGTTTCATCAGACCAGAGGACATTTCTCCAAAAAGGACGATCTTTGTCCCCATGTGCAGTTGCAAACCGTAGTCTGACTTTTTTATGGCGGTTTTTGAGCAGTGGTTTCTTCCTTGCTGAGCGGTCTTTCAGGTTATGTCAATTTAGGACTCGTTTTACTGTGGATATAGATTCTTTTGTACCAGTTTCCTCAAGGTTATCTTCACAACGTCCTTTGCTGTTGTTCTGGGATTGATTTGCACTTTTCAGAGTCAAAACCCACAGAACCTACCACACAAGGCAAAACATGGAATGAATGCAGGAGCAGATGTCAGGAGCAGGACAAGACACACTCTTTTTGACTGATGATTGACATAAGGGCATGATAGGCCTTTCTGGCTTGCATGATTAGGATGGTCATAATGCTTCTTGATAGTGTCATTAAGTGTATTTTCTACAAGTTTAATTTAAAATATGAGGGAAGAAAACATGACTGTTTCTCTCAGCCTCATGACAAATTCTGCATTCATCCCAGTCATCAGCAACAGAGCATTGGGGTAGGTACATGTCTGACATCAATGTGTGGGCAATTACAATGATCATTTAATGGTCAAAGGTAAATTTAAGCAAATCATATAGGCTATGTTGTAATGGAATGTTTTGCCCTGTGTGGTAGGTTCTGACTCTTATGTAGGTGTCATAACCAGCCATAAAATAACAACAGTGGTAGGTTCTGTGGGTTTTGACTCTTATGTAGGTGTCATAGCCAACCATAAAATAATGTAAGATATGTCACAATAGGTCTAAATATATGTATCATGACAGTGTTGTGACCATATTATGACACGTTATGTTAGCTGTTATGACATATGACATGGTTATGACTTTGTCATAACATGTTATGATGCTGGGTGCCAAGTGAAGTGTAATAATTTTAAGTGTTTCTAAAATCTATGGGACAAATGAATGGTGGAAAAACGAATGGAACTATTTCCCTGTTTGACAGCTAGGTTTTATGGGTAATATGACTCATGCTGTGGTACTCTATGAAGTTGGAAAGAGCAGAAACAGATCTGCGACCAGGTTAGGCAACTATAAAGTTACAACTACAGTATAAAGTTACATTTCAAAATGCAGTTTTGTATGTTATTACATTTGTAACCTTTATTTGTGTCCCATGTGTCCAACACATTTCATCTAACCCAAAGATGTGGCCTATCTTCTGATTCTGGCAAGTAGCCAAGGTTAAAGTTAAAAAGCAACTTCCAATCAGAAATCAGACCCTACCTGTCCTGAGTAGAATAATTTTTGCCTAGCAGCACTCTCTCATTGGCTAGAAATGATTTGTTGCTGGGAAAATGAAACTTAACAGAATGTAAGGTGCAGCACATTGGGCGCTTTAGTATTGCATGAGTTTTAGACCATTCCATTGGTCCTTAAGGTAAATCTCCACCCAACTGCGGCACCTGGTGTCACGCCCTGGCCTTAGTATTATTTGTTTTCTTTATTATTTTAGTTAGGTCAGGGTGTGACATGGGGTATTTTTGTGTTTGGGGGTATTTATATGGTAGAGGTGGTGTTGGTGGTAGTGTATGGGTTTGTGTTGAGTGTATGTATCTAGCTGTGTCTATGGGTGTGTAGTTTTCTAGGAAAGTCTATGGTTGACTGAATGGGTTCTCAATTAGAGACAGCTGGTTTCGGTTGTCTCTAATTGGGAACCATATTTAAGGCTGCCATAGGCTTTAGCTGGTTGTGGGTCATTGTATTTGTATATGTATATGTCGACGTAAGTAGTTTGTGTGTGCACTTGCGTTTGAAGTTTCACGATCGTTTGTTGTTTTTGTTAGTGTGGTTTAAGTGTTTCGTGTTCATCTTCGTCGTTATAAATTAAAGAAGATGTATTCATATCATGTTGCGCCTTGGTCCTCTCATTCATGTCAACACGATCGTGACAGAATGACCCACCAATCTACGACCAAGCAACATGACCAGCGGCAACAGGAGCAACGCAAGGATTCATGGACATGGGAGGAAATTTTAGACCGGGAGGTACTAGGAGAATATAACCGCCCCAAAGCTGAGCTGGAGGCAGCGAAAGCAGAGAGGCGGCGATATGAGGAGCTAGCTCGGAGGCAGGAAAAGGATCTGGGCTACACTACGTGGGGGTAAGATGAGGGTGGACATTCATAGGGGGAGATGGAAGCTGGGATTGACTATGGTGGGGTGGGGACTGTTACGTTCCCCAGTTTCTGTGTTCTGTTTTGTATTTTAGTGTGTGTGTTTCAGGAGATGGCTTCCTGAAATACTCCCCAACCAGCTGATTGGTCAACCCCAGGCTAATTGGTGATTGGAGCTGACCCCGCCCCCTCGTCAAGAAGCAGCT
Source organism: Salvelinus fontinalis (assembly GCF_029448725.1). Lineage (NCBI taxonomy): Eukaryota > Metazoa > Chordata > Actinopteri > Salmoniformes > Salmonidae > Salvelinus > Salvelinus fontinalis. The sequence continues at coordinate 13,783 of NW_026601998.1, forward strand.
GACTCTAATCACCATTGCCACCTGAAGATAAAAGCCAGTGTTCTGCCCCAAGAGATTTGTAGGGAGAGATGGAGAGAGATGAGATTTGGAGTAGAGATTTGGAGATTGAGAGAGAAAAATTAGATTGTGATATAGTGTGGGTTGTGTATCAGAAAGTGTGGTATGTACTGTTGTTGTTGGTAGCAGTTTTTCTATGTCCTGTGTTTGAGTGTTTGTGAAATCATTAATAATTACTCTGTTTCATTTGTTCCCAGGGGGGAAGGAGAAGGCACTTTGGGAGTGCTTAGGCAAGAGGCCCGCGGGCATACATATACCCGTAGTATATTTACTGTCTAGGCACACTAGGTAAGACCTGGGCGGACCACCCCCTGTATTTTGGTTAGGGCACCAGACGGTGCTAAGTTAGGTAAGTTAAGTGGGTAGTCAGGTTAGATAGGAGAGGGGGAACTTTGATATTTACTTTCTTTGCTTTGGTTCCGTCCAGCCCCTTTTCCCCATATTACCGTGTAAGAAAATAAATTCTAGTAAACGGTAAATTCTGCTTTTGTGTCATCCTTACTCGCACCTACAGTCCATACCTCTTGCACTTCAGAGAGTTGAGTTGTAGCAGGGAGTTGCGTTCCCTCTTCTCAGAGGCGTGCGTAACAGGGACCTCGCCCGGAGCCTGAGCCACCACCGTGGTCATATGCCCACCCAGACCCTCCCCTAGACTTTGTGCTGGTGCGCCCGGAGTTCGCACCTTATGGGGGGCGTTATGTCACGTTCCTGACCTATTTCTGTTAGTTTGTTTTATGTGTTAGTTGGTCAGGACGTGAGTTTGGGTGGGCATTCTATGTTTTCTGTTTCTATGTTGGTTTATGGGTTGCCTGGTATGGCTCTTAATTAGAGGCAGGTGTTTGGCGTTCCTCTAATTAAGAGTCATATTTAGGTAGGTGTTTTCACAGTGTTCGGTGTGGGTGATTGTCTCCTGTGTTTGTGTATGTCGTTGCGCCACACGGGACTGTTTTCGGTTTGTTTGTTCAGTGTCATTTTTGTGTAGGTTTTTTCCCTGTTCGTGCGTTCTCGTGTGTTATGTGAGTCCGTCGTCCAGATTCTGTCTACACCGTTTGTTGTTTTGTTAGTTTATTAGTCAAGTTCGTGTTTTCGTGTTTTTCTTTAATAAATCATGTCTTCACAATCCGCTGCATATTGGTTCAATCCCTGCTCCTCCTCTTCTGATGAAGAGGAAGAGGAAAGCAGTTACAGAATCACCCACCAATCCAGAACCAAGCGGCGTGAAGTCAAGCAGGATTATACACAGGAATCATGGACTTGGGAGGAAATATTGGACGGGAGAGGTTCATGGGCACAGCCGGGAGAATATCGCCGTCCCAAAGCTGAGCTGGAGGCAGCGAAAGCAGAGAGGCGGTGGTATGAGGAGGCAGCAAGGAGACGTGGCTGGAAGCCCGAGAGGAGAAAAATTTCTTGGGGGGGGGCTAAGAGGTGGTGGTAGTGGGCCAAGGGCAGGTAGGAGACCTGCGCCCACTTCCCAGGCTTACCGTGGAGAGCGGGAGTACGGGCAGGCGCCGTGTTACGCAGTAGAGCGTACGGTGTCTCCTGTACAGTGCATAGCCCAGTGCGGGTTATTCCACCTCCCCGCACTGGTAGGGCTAGATTGGGCATTGAGCCAGGTGTCATGAGGCCGGCTCAACACGTCTGGTCTCCAGTGCGTCTCCTCGGGCCGGCTTACATGGCACCAGCCTTACGCATGGTGTCCCCGGTTCGCCTACATAGCCCGGTGCGGGTTATTCCACCTCCCCGCACTGGTCGGGCGACGGGAAGCATTCAACCAGGTAAGGTTGGGCAGGCTCGGTGCTCAAGGGAGCCAGTACGCCTTCACGGTCCGGTATTTCCGGCACTTCCTCCCCGCCCCAGCCCAGTACCACCAGTGCCTACACCACGCACCAGGCTTCCAGTGCGTTTTCAGAGTCCTGTTCCTCCTCCACGCACTCTCCCTATGGTGCGTTTCTCCAGCCTAGTGCCTCCAGTTCCGGCACCGCGCACTAAGCCACATGTGCGTCTCCTAAGTCCTGTGCACGCTGTTGTTTCTCCCCGTACTCGTCCTGATGTGCGTGCACTCAGCCCGGTGCCACCAGTGCCGGTACCACGCACCAGGAATATAGCACGCTTTGAGAGTCCAGTGTGCCCTGTCCCTGCTCCCCGCACTAGGCTTGAAGTGCGTGTCCTCAGTCAGGTGCCTCCAGTTACGTCACCACGCACCAAGCCTACAGTGCGTCTCAGCCGGCCAGAGTCTGCCGTCTGCCCAACGGCGCATGAACTGCCTGTCTGCCAAGAGCCTGCAAAGCTGCCCGTCTGCCATGAGCCTACAGAGCCTTCCGCCAGACAGGAGCAGCCAGAGCCTTCCGCCAGACAGGTGCAGTCTGAGCCATCCGTCTCCGCAGCGCCATCTGAGCCATCCGTCTCCCCAGCGCCGTCTGAGCCATCCGTCTCCCCAGCGCCGTCTGAGCCATCCGTCTCCCCAGCACCGTCTGAGCCATCCGTCTGTCCTGAGCCATTAGAGCCGCCCGTCTGTCCCGAGCCGTCAGAGCCGATAGTCAGTCAGGAGCCGCTAGAGCCAGTTATCAGTCAGGATCTGCGAGAGCCGCCAACCAGACAGGATCTGCCAGAGCCGCCAACCAGACAGGATCTGCCAGAGCCGCCAACCAGACAGGATCTGCCAGAGCCGCCAACCAGACAGGATCTGCCAGAGCCGCCAACCAGACAGGATCTGCCAGAGCCGCCAACCAGACAGGATCTGCCAGAGCCGTCAGTGAGCCATGAGCGTCCAGAGCCTTCAGCCAGCCATGAGCGTCCAGAGCCGTCAGCGAGCCATGAGCGTCCAGAGCCGTCAGCGAGCCATGAGCGTCGAGAGCCGTCAGCCAGCCATGAGCGTCGAGAGCCGTCAGCCAGCCATGAGCGTCGAGAGCCGTCAGCCAGCCATGAGCGTCGAGAGCCGTCAGCCAGCCATGAGCGTCCAGAGCCGTTAGCCAGTCATGAGCTGTCCCTTAGCCCGGAGCGGCTATTTACCCAGAACTGCCCCTCAGTCCAGAGCTGTCTCTCTGTCCGGAGCTGCCTTTCAGTCCGGAGTTGCCCCTCTAACCTGATCTCCCTCTCTATCCTGAGCTACCTCTATATCCTGATCTATCCCTCTGTCTTGAGCTATCCCTCTGTCTTGATCTATCCCTCTGTCCCGGTGCTGCCCCTGTTGTTGATGTTACCAAGAGGATTTTGTGGGGGTAAGATGAGGGTGGACATTCATTTGGGGGAGGCTACGTAAGCGGGTAGTGACTAAGGTGGGGTGGGGACCACGACCAGTGCCGGAGCCGCCGCCGTGGAAGGACGCCCACCCAGACCCTCCCCTAGACTATGTGCTGGTGCGCCCGGAGTTCGCACCTTAAGGGGGGGGTTATGTCACGCCCTGGCCTTAGTATTATTTGTTTTCTTTATTATTTTAGTTAGGTCAGGGTGTGACATGGGGTATGTGTGTGTTTGGGGGTATTTATATGGTAGAGGTGGTGTTGGTGGTAGTGTATGGGTTTGTGTTGAGTGTATGTATCTAGCTGTGTCTATGGGTGTGTAGTTTTCTAGGAAAGTCTATGGTTGCCTGAATGGGTTCTCAATTAGAGACAGCTGGTTTCGGTTGTCTCTAATTGGGAACCATATTTAAGGCTGCCATAGGCTTTAGCTGTTTGTGGGTCATTGTATTTGTATATGTATATGTCGACGTAAGTAGTTTGTGTGTGCACTTGCGTTTGAAGTTTCACGATCGTTTGTTGTTTTTGTTAGTGTGGTTTAAGTGTTTCGTGTTCATCTTCGTCGTTATAAATTAAAGAAGATGTATTCATATCATGTTGCGCCTTGGTCCTCTCATTCATGTCAACACGATCGTGACACCTGGCTATGCAAAACCAGCAGGCCCACTGCTTCAGATCTCTCAGTGACAACAGGGGACAACAATATACAGATCCGTGCAACCACACTAAAAGTGAGTATTCATCTTAACTATCTTACTAATTAAATGTTGTACAACAATCTACTCTACAGTATTTGAATAACTGTAGCACAATATTAAGTAGACATTTTATTGATACCAGGTCTGTTAACATTTATGCATAAATAATCATATGATTACATCACTTATCATCAAAATGTCAAAACAATATAATCATGTAGCTGTTAGCAATCACATTCTGCTATATGTGTATTTATACACGTTTTAAAATTGTAGAACAGTGAAAGGAGAAACATGGTTAGACTTTAACCTGAAACATTTACCTTGATTAGTGCAGAGATAGTGCAGTATACTGTACCTTGTTTAGTGTAGAGATAGTGCAGTATACTCTACCTTGGTTAGTGCAGAGATAGTGCAGTATACTGTACCTTGATTAGTGCAGAGATAGTGCAGTATACTGTATCTTGTTCAAGGGGGTCGATCTTGGGTCAACACCCATCTTATTGTTGCTGTGAGGGACACACCTGCAGGTTTTTGTCAGTACTGACTAAGGTCACACTTCTTAGACGTTGCATGCATCAACCAATGGTTGACTGACAGATTGCTGAAACACATGATGTGGTTAGCGGATATGTAAAATACCTCTTGTTGTAAGATCTGGCGTCAGCAACATCTGAGCAGAGAAACATATCCTTTGTGTTCAGACACCTCCCAATTTACTCATTTAGCACTGGTTTCAGTATTAATGATTCCACTTAATTATTGTCTGAACTCTTCCTGTCTGTCTACACAGTAGATGTGATGTAATGTAATTATTGTCTGAACTCTTCCTGTCTGTCTACATAGTAGATGTGATGTTTGATGGTAATGGGACACGACCTCTAAATGGTTCTGGTCTTAACAGCAGCAGCCAGGCAACGGTAGAATAATAACCATGTTTAGAATGTCATTTGCTACAAATGTGAGTACGTTATGTTCACCTGATGTAGGCTACTTTGTTAAAACTTCTTGTCAATATGGGGGCGCTGTTTCCCCATTGGAAAAAATCGTGCCCAAATTAAACTGCCTCGTACTCAATTCTAGATCATACGATATGCATATTATTATTACTATTGGATAGAAAACACTCTGAAGTTTCTAAAACTGTTTGAATTATATCTGTGAGTAAAACAGAAATCGTTTGGCAGCAAACTTCCAAACAGGAAGGGAAAATTCTGAAAATGGGGCTCTGTGTCAGGGCTTGCCTATTCAATTGCCTTATATTTATGGATCTGTATGCACTCTATACGCCTTCCACTAGATGTCAACAGGCAGTAGAATGTTGAATGGGGTGTCTAGCTTGATGTGAGACCGAATGAGAGCTTTTGGAGTGACAGGTCCGCCCTATTGGCAGTATTCAGCTGCGCACAAGGGAACACGACATTGTCTTCTGAAATGCGTTAGGTATACACAACGAAATGCTCCGTCTCGGACTTTATTGGATACATATGAGAAAAATATCATAAAGATGGATTTTCAACTGAGTTTGACCAGTTTATTCAACGTTTATTGTGACTTTTTCTTATTTTTTTAAATCTAACACAGCGGTTGCATTAAGAACCAGTGTATCTTTCATTTGCTGTACAACATGTATTTTTTAGAAAAGTTTATGATGAGTTTTTTGGTTAGATTACTTGATTGTCTAAAATTTCTCCGGACAATTTGGTGCATCATGGCTACGTATTCACAATGTAAAACCACGATTTGTACCTCTAAATATGCACATTTTCGAACAAAACATAAATGTATTGTATAACATGATGTTATAAGACTGTCATCTGATGATGTTGTTCAAAGGTTAGTGATTCATTTTATCTCTATTTGTGGGTTTTGTGAAAGCTATGTTGGCGGTGAATAAATGGCGTTGTGTTTTTGGCTATTGTGGTTAGCTAATATAAATATATGTTGTGTTTTCGCTGTAAAACATTTAAAAAATCGGACATGTTGGCTGGATTCACAAGATTTGTATCTTTAATTTGCTGTATTGGACTTCTTAATGTGTGGAAGTTAAATATTTCTAAAAAATATTTTTGAATTTCGCGCGACGCGAAGGCAGCGGAATGTTTTGGGTGTTCCGCTAGCGGAACCCCGGGGCGAGAAAGGTTAACATGAGTCTGGAAAGAGAGTTTACAGTCTAGCCAGACACCCAGGCATGTCTAGTGATGTCATCGTTTGATTATGCCTGTATAAATAGCAACAGATGGCAACAGGTTAAAAATATGTCAATGTGCCCTTGAGCAAGGCACTAAAACCTATTTGTTCCTGTAAGTCACTCTGGATCAGACCGTCTGCTAAATGACATAAAATGTAAAAACATAAAAAACATATTTGAGGTTCTAGACAGCACTTCTTTCTCTATAAACTGAGCAGGACAGTTATTACTAAAACAATTACATTAGAAGACCTAGGCAACTATGAGCCTTAGTGCCAGTCTGTTTGTGGTATCATTAAATCTCCTTGTTACTCATCGTCATGGCTTGATAGTGATCAATGGAGTTGGAAAGAGAGCAAACTGATCTGGGACCAGGCTAGACAACTACAGTATGTAGTGATCAATGGAGTTGGAAAGAGAACAAACAGATCTGGGACCAGGCTAGACAACTACAGTATGTAGTGATCAATGGAGTTGGAAAGAGAACAAACTGATCTGGGACCAGGCTAGACAACTACATAGTTACATTTGAAAATGTTTTATTTGTTATTTTATTGTTAACTTTTTTCCCAGAAGAAGAGGTCTTTGTCCAACACATTTCATTTTACCCAGAGTTGTGGCTAATCCAAGGTTGAGTTGTCAGAGGAGGTTGATAATAATGACACCCAATCAGAATTCAGCCTCTGCCTGTCCTGAGGTGAATTATTTCTCTCATTGGCTAGAAATGACTAGTTACAGGTGAAACGAAACTTAACTGGGACTATAAGGTGCAGCACATAGCTTCAGCTCTCACTGTCACAACAGGGGACAACAAATAACAGATACGTGCAACTACACTAAAAGTGAGTATTCAACTACCTTACTAATGAAATGTACAACAATGTATTGTAATCACTGTAGCACAATATTGAGTAAACATTTTATTTATCCCAGGTTTGTTGACATTGATGCATACATAATCAATCGATGACATCACTAGACATGTCAAGACAATTCAATCAAAATAAACAAGTTTCTTGGAAAGTCAACAATCACATTCTTCTGTTTGTATTTATACATGTGGTTTAATATTTTAAAACAATGAAAGGAGAATAATGTTTTTCACTTTTATCTGAAGCATTAAATAGAAACCAGAGGGTCTAGGACAAGATAGTGTAGCACAGGTCTGGGTCTATGATATTTACCTAAGAGAGTTCAGGGCTGATTTCCTCATGTTGTTACAGTCTTAATGTTTTTCTCATAAAAATTGGTGGGCCAAATTAAACCACCTGCGGGCCAAATTCAGCCTGTGGGCCGCGAGTTGGGCAACCCTGCTATATATCTTATTGAAGTGGGCAAACCTTTAGTCAACACACCTTATAGCAGGTTGTTGCTGTGAGGGACTGACCTGTAGGTTTCTTGGTACTGAGTGACGGGTCATTATGCCACAGTGTACAGCAGGGGTGGGCATCTCCATTCATCTGGGGCCTGTTTGGAGACTTTGAGTGCATTCCTGACTGGCTACATTGATGATGCATGACAGATATTACAACGCCTGGATAGGTATTTTACATACCAGCCAGAGGAGGCTGGTGGGAGGAGCCATAGGAGGGATGGCTTATTGTAATGGCTGGAATGGAATACATTTAATGGTACCGACACATCAAACACATGGAAACAACGTGTTTGACACCGTTCCAGCCATTACAATGAGACCCTCCTCCTATATATTCTCCCACCAGCCTCCACTGATATCAGATATCCACATCATATGCTATAGCAATCTGGTGCCCGACAGCACTGTTGAACGATGTGGCATTCAACCAATGGTTGATGCAATGACACTCCTGTGCAGGGAACCAGGATCATACTTTAGCCCCAGCTAACACACCTGGCTCCAGTAATCAACTATAGATGGTCTTCAGGTTAGAATGTAATTAGTTGAATCAGGTGTTTTAGCTGTAGGGCTGGGGGAAAAGTGTGACACCAATCAGGCCCCAGAGAATTGGAGTTGCCCATCTCAGGTGTACAGGAACTGGTCCATCTGGTCCCAACACACTGCAGAATGTCAACTGTAGAATGATAAGCATGTTTAGAATGTCATTTGACACCCCCTATCTGAGTACATTATGTTCACCTGATATAGGTTACGTTGTTAGGGAATGTACTTTGTTTTACAACAGTTACACCACATAGCATCAATCTTCTTATGGTTCACATTGTTTTAAAGTGAAATAGCTGAGAAAAAATTCCAATTTAGTTTATGTGGACTTAGTTTTTGTCATGAGGTTATCGTCTGTTTCTGATTGTTTTTGATTGGCCGACTGTAAAAGCAATGGAACGAGGAAGAGGAGGGACTCTGAAGATTCTGTTCCTGTTGACACTCTGTCTGCAAGCCTTCACTGGTCAATGCCAAGGTACAGTACACAAACCCGCGCACACACACATGCAAGCACGTACACACACCAGGGCAATGCACAGACCTTTCAGGGGCAGGTGCTCAAAATTAAAATAAAAATTGCCTCTGTAGTGTACATTTTAAAGGTTATTTATTTCTGCAACAACACACTCAGTTCAGTGCCTCCTAAAGACATGATTGACATGGGGAAAAGAGGGCGGGCTATCAGCTGATCATTGATGTTGATGATTGATGTTAATCTGCTAGTTAGCTTTATTTATTTCACTGATTGTAATTTACCTTTGTTTTTTCTTACCCTCTCTGCTGCTCCTATTAGCCTATCAGACTGAATACAGATGATAATGTAGGCTAAATCAAGTGTTAAACAAATGTTAAGGTCTCTCAAGCTGGGCGTCTCCTTACAGGGCAGACTGGGAAACAAGCACAACCAGTAGACGGGGTGGGGGGCGTTGAACTTGACAACTTGCGAACAGTGGGTTCTGAACAACAATGGCAGACACATTTGTAAAATGGCGCCGGAAGGAATGGCAGCAGTTTTACGGGCGCCCAACCAATTGTGTTATTATGTGGGTTTTTTCGCAATATTTGTAAATTATTTTGTACATAATGTTTCTGCAACCATATCTTACGGCAGAAAAGAGCTTCTGGATATCACGATCACTCACCTCGGATTAGACAAAGATTTTTTCAACAACAAGCAGGACTCACACGATATTCTCCAAACACCCGGCAGGTCCGACATCCCATTTATTCGCAAGAGGAAGCGACGCATGTACAGAGGACAAAGGGCCGGATGCCTCGTCCGGACCCGCAGAAGGCAACTAGGAAAGCTGCCGTTACCGTCAATATTACTCGCCAACGTGCAATCATTGGACAATAAATTAGACGAGGTACGATCGCGAATATCCTACCAACGGGACATCAAAAACTGTAATATCCTGTGTTTCACGGAATCGTTGCTGCATGACGACATGGATATTCAGCGAGCGGGATACACGCTGCACCGGCAGGATAGAACAGCACACAGTAAGATGAGGGGGGGGGGTCTGTGCATATTTGTAAACAACAGCTGGTGCACGAAATCTAAGGAATTCTCTAGATTTTGCTCGCCTGAAGTAGAGTATATTGTGATAAATTGCAGGCCACACTACTTGCTTAGAGAGTTCTCAGCTATACTTTTCGCGGCTGTTCATTTACCACCACAAACAGATGCTGGCACTAAGACCGCACTCAGTCAGCTGTATAAGGAAATAAGCAAACAGGTAACCACTCACCCAGAGGCGGTGTTCCTAGTGGCCGGAGACTTTAATGCAGGGAAACTTAAAACAGTTCTACCAAATCTCTATCAACATGTTAAATGTGCAACCAGAGGGAAAAAATTCTAGATCATCTGTACTCCACACAGAGAGACGCGTACAAAGCTCTCACTCGCCCTCCATTTGGTAAATCTGACCACAACTCTATCCTCCTGATTCCTGCTTACAAGCAAAAATTTAAGCAGGAAGCACCAGTGACTCGGTCTAAAAAAGTGGTCAGATGAAGCAGATGCTAAACTACAGGACTGTTTTGCTATCACAGACTGGAAAATGTTCCGGGATCCTTCCGATGGCATTGAGGAGTACACCACATCAGTCACTGGCTTTATCAGTAAGTGTATTGAGGACTTCGTCCCCACAGTGACTGTACGTACATACCCCAACCAGAAGCCATGGATTACAGGCAACATTCACACTGAGCTAAAGGGTAGAGCTGCCGCATTCAAGGTGCAGGACTCTAACCCGGAAGCTTACAAGAAATCCCGCTATGCCCTGCGACGAACCATCAAACAGGCAAAGCGTCAATACAGGGCTAAGATTGAATCATAATCCACCGGCTCCAACGCTCGTCGGATGTGGCAGGGCTTGCAAACTATTACAGACTACAAAGGGAAGCACAGTCGCGACCTGCCCAGTGACACGAGCCTACCAGATGAGCTAAATCACTTCTATGCTCACTTCGAGGCAAGCAACACTGAGGCATGCATGAGAGCATCAGCTGTTCCGGACGACTGTGTGATCATGCTCTCCATAGCCGACGTGAGTAAGACCTTTAAACAGGTCAACATACACAAGGCTGCGAGGCCAGACGGAATCCTAGGACGTGTGCTCCGGGCATGTGCTGACCAACTGGCAGGTGTCTTCACTGACATTTTCAACTTGTCCCTGACTGAGTCTGTAATACCAACATGTTTCAAGCAGACCACCATAGTTCCTGTGCCCAAGAACACAAAGGCAGCCTGCCTAAATGACTACAGACCCGTAGCACTCACGTCCGTAGCCATGAAGTGCTTTGAAAGGCTGGTAATGGCTCACATCAACACCATTATCCCAGAGACCCTAGACCCACTCCAATTTGCATACCGCCCAAACAGATCCACAGATGACACAATCTCTATTACACTCCACACTGCCCTTTCCCACCTGGACAAAAGGAACACCTATGTGAGAATGCTATTCATTGACTACAGCTCAGCGTTCAACACCATAGTACCCTCAAAGCTCATCACTAAGCTAAGGAACCTGGGACTAAACACCTCCCTCTGCAACTGGATCCTGGACTTCCTGACGGGCCAACCCCAGGTGGTGAGGGTAGGTCGCAACACACCTGTCACGCTGATCCTCAACACTGGAGCTCCCCAGGGGTGCATGCTCAGTCCCCTCCTGTACGCCCTGTTCACCCACGACTTCATGGCCAGGCACGACTCCAACACCATCATTAAGTTTACAGACGACACAACAGTGGTAGGCCTGATCACCGACAACAACGAGACAGCCTATAGGGAGGAGGTCAGAGACCTGGCCGGGTGGTGCCAGAATAAAAACCTATCCCTCAACGTAACCAAGACTAAGGAGATGATTGTGGACTACAGGAAAAGGAGCACCGAGCACGCCCCCATTCTCATCGACAGGGCTGTAGTGGAGCAGTTTGAGAGCTTCAAGTTCCTTGGTGTCCACATCACCAACAAACTACAATGATCCAAACACACCAAGACAGTTGTGAAGAGGGCACGACAAAGCCTATTCCCCCTCAGGAAACTAAAATGATTTGGCATGGGTTCTGAGATCCTCAAAAGGTTCTACAGCTGCAACATCGAGAGCATCCTGACCGGTTGCATCACTGCCTGGTACGGCAATTGCTCGGCCACCGACCGCAAGGCAATTCAGAGGGTAGTGCGTACGGCCCAGTACATCACTGGGGCAAAGCTGCCTGCCATCCAAGACCTCTACACCAGGCAGTGTCAGAGGAAGGTCCTAAAAATTGTCAAAGACCCCAGCCACCCCATTCATAGACTGTTCCCTCTACTACTGCATGGCAAGCGGTACCGGAGTGCCAAGTCTAGGACAAAAAGGCTTCTCAACAGTTTTTACCCCCAAGCCATAAGTCTCCTGAACAGGTAACCAAATGGTTACCAGGACTATTTACATTGTGTGCCCCCTCCCAACCCCTCTTTTACACTGCTGCTACTCTCTGTTTATCTTATATGCAAAGTCACTTTAACTATACATTCATGTACATACTCCCTCAATTGGCCCGACCAACCAGTGCTCGGACTATTTGCTTGGCTATCTGCATTGTGTCCCACCACCCGCCAACCCCTCTTTTTACGCTACTGCTACTCTCTGTTCATCATATATGCATAGTCACTTTAACCATACCTACATGTACATACTACCTCAATAAGTCTGACTAACCGGTGTCTGTATATAGCCTTGCTACTCTTATTTTCAAATGTCTTTTAACTGTTTTATTTCTTTACTTACCTACACACACACACACACATAGCTTTTTTCACACTAATGGTTAGAGCTTGTAAGTAAGCATTTCACTGTAATGTCTACACCAGTTTTTTTCGTCGCACGGGACAAATCAACTTTGATTTAATTTATCTTGTCTGTTTTCACAGATTCAGGGCATTCGTCTGACCTGAGGATTGTTCTGGTAGGGAAGACTGGATCAGGGAAGAGTGCAACAGGAAACACCATCCTGGGGAGAGAGGCGTTTAGAGCTGCCTTCACCGCTGAGTCTGTCACTGATCACTGTGAGAAACAGAGTGGAGTGGTGAATGGGAGGAAGATTGATGTCATCGACACCCCGGGGCTCTATAACATAAAACTGTCTGAAGAAGAGATGAAAAGTGAAATAGAAAAGGCCATCTACATGTCAGTTCCAGGACCCCATGCCTTCCTGCTGGTGGTCGGACTGGTGAGGTTCACAGAGGAGGAGAGGAACACTGTGAAGTTGATCCAGGAGTTGTTTGGAGAAGAAGCATCAAAGTACACAATCATTCTGTTCACCGGTGGAGACCAGCTGGAGGACGTATCAGTGGAGGACTTTGTGAATGACAGTCAGGAGCTTAAGAAACTCGTCAAGCTCTTTAAGGGAAGATATCATCTCTTCAATAATAAAAAGAAGAATGACAACACTCAGGTCCCAGAGCTGCTGAAGAAGATAGATGAGATGGTGATGAAGAATGGAGGAAAACACTACACCAATGAGATGTACCAGGAGGTCCAGAGGAAGATCGAAGAAGAGGAGGAGAGGAAGAGACAGGAAAATGAGAAGAGAGAGAGAAAGAGGAGACAGGAAGAGGAGAAGAGAGAACAGCAAGAGAGGGAGAAACTGGAGGGGGAGATCAGGAAACGTGAAGAGAAGGTGAGAGAGGAGGAGAGGAAGAAACAGGAGGAGAAGGAGAGAGAGGAGGAGGAGGAGATCAGGAAACAGGTAGAGAAGGTGAGAGAGGAGGAGAGGAAAAAACAGGAGGAAAAGGAGAGAGAGGAGGAGAGGAAGAAACAGGAGGAGATCAGGAAACAGGTAGACGAAGTGAGAGAGGAGGAAAGGAAGAACCAGGAGGAGAACAGGAAACAGGCAGACAAGGCGAGAGAGATAGAGAAGGCGAGAGAGAAGTCAAAGGACCTATGGGGAAAGGTTTTTGGATTGGCAGCAACTGTTGTCACAGCGGTGGTAGCAGGACCAGCAGCAATTCCAGTCGGAGCTGCTGTACTTGCAAATGAAGTAGCTGAACATTTAGACGATTCTGATTAAATGAGAAAGAGGAGGCAGTGTGAAGTACCACTCTCTTCCTCATCTTAATGTCAAGTAGTAGCAGTGGATTAATACTGTACAATGACAACCATCAGGGATTGTTCAACACTTTCTAATATGGCCAGTTATTTACCATGTTTATCATTCAGAGGCTCAGGGATAGTAACATACTGTAGGATGACATTTATAATTCAACAAAAACAAAGACAGAAATATCTAAAATCATGTTTCATTAACTCAGAGATAGATAATAAGTTAGAATGGGTAAAGACATTCTAGGTTTCTGGATATCTACAGTATTGCTGTATCTACCCTCCCTCCCTGGTCTGTGTTCTCTCTCTATCCTATCAGGAATTGTTCATCACTTTCTAATATGATCAGTTATATAACATGTTTATCATTCAGAGGCTCAGGGATAATAACATAGGAGGCTGTTCAGAAAAAATGTGTTCTCCCTCTATCCTCCCTCCCTGGTCT
>NW_026601999.1:0-27873 GCF_029448725.1 Salvelinus fontinalis
TATGTTTAACAATTTACACACACCATATGTTGTACTTTCCACACACACCATATGTTTTACTATCCACACACACACCATATATTTTACCCTCCACACACACACCATATGTTTTAGTATCCACACACACACTCCATATGTTTTACTATCAACACACACCATATGTTTTACTATCCACAGACACCATATGTTTTACTATCCACACACAGCATATGTTTTACTATCCACACACACACCATATGATTTACTATCCACACACACCATATGTTTTACTATCCACACACACACCATATGTTTTACTATTCACACACACCATATGTTTTACTATCCACACACACCATATGTTTTACTATTCACACACACCATATTTTTTACTATCCAGACACACACCATATGTTTTACTATCCACACACACACCATATGTTTTACTATCCACACACAGCATATGTTTTACTATTCACACACACACCATATGTTTTACTATCCACACACAGCATATGTTTTACTATTCACACACACACCATATTTTTTACTATCAACACACACCATATGTTTTACTATCCACACACACCATATGTTTTACTATCCACACACACACCATATGTTTTTATATTTACACACATCATATGTTGTACTTTCCACACACACACCATATGTTTTACTATCCACACACACACCATATGTTTTACTATCCACACACACACACCATATGTTTAACAATTTACACACACCATATGTTGTACTTTCCACACACACCATATGTTTTACTATCCACACACACACCATATGTTTTACTATCCACACACACCATATGTTTTACTATCCACACACAACATATGTTTTAATATCCACACACACCATATGTTTTACTATCCACACACACACAATATGTTTAACAATTTACACACACCATATGTTGTACTTTCCACACACACCATATGTTTTACTATCCACACACACACCATATATTTTACCCTCCACACACACACCATATGTTTTACTATCCACACACACCATATGTTTTACTATCCACACACACCATATGATTTACCATCCACACACACCATATGTTTTACTATCCAGACACACACCATATGTTTTACTATCCAAACACACCATATGTTTTACAATCCACCCACACCATTTGTTTTACTATCAACACAACACCATATGTTTTACTATCCACACACACCATATGTTTTACTATCTACACACACCATATGTTTGACTATTAACACACACCATATGTTTTACTATCCACACACACCATATGTATTACTATCCACACACACCATATGTTTTACTATCCACACACACACCATATGTTTTACTATCCACACTCACCATATGTTTTACTATCCACACACACACCATATGTTCGACTATCCACACACACACCATATGTTTTACTATCCACACACACACCATATTTTTTACTATCCACGCACACCATACGTTTTTCTATCCACACACACACCATATGTTTTACTATCCACACACACCATATGTTTTACTTTCCACAAACACAACATATGTTTTAATATCAACACACACCCCATATGTTTTACTGTTCATACACACACCATATGTTTTACTATTCACACACACCATATGTTTTACTATCCACACACAGCATATGTTTTACTATCCACACACACACCATATGTTTTACTATCCACACACACACCATATGTTTTACTATCCACACACACCATATGTTTTACTATTCACACACACGCACCATATGTTTTACTATCCACACACACCATATGTTTTACTATCCACACAAACACCATTTGTTTTAATATTTACACACACCATATGTTGTACTTTCCACACACACCATATGTTTTACTATCCACACACACACCATATGTTTTACTATCCACACACACCATATGTTTTACTATCCACACACACCATATGTTTTACTATCCACACACACACCATATGTTTTACTATTCACACACACACCATATGTTTTACTATCCACACACATCATATGTTTTACTATCCACACACACACACCATATGTTTTACTATCCACACACCCCATATGTTTTACTATTCACACACACACCATATGTTTTACTATTCACACACACACCATATGTTTTACTATCCACACAAACACCATATGTTTTACTATCCACACACACCATATGTTTTACTATCCACACACACCATATGTTTTACTATCCACACACACACCATATGTTTTACTATCCACACACACCATATGTTTTAATATCCACACACACCATATGTTTTACTATCCACACACACACCATATGTTTAACAGTTTACACACACCATATGTTGTTCTTTCCACACACACCATATGTTTTACTATCCACACACACACCATATGTTTTACTTTCCACACACACCATATGTTTTACTATCCACGCACAACATATGTTTTAATATCCACACACACCATATGTTTTACTATCCACACACACACCATATGTTTTACTATTCACACACACACCATATGTTTTACTATCCACACACATCATATGTTTTACTATCCACACACACACACCATATGTTTTACTATCCACACACCCCATATGTTTTACTATTCACACACACACCATATGTTTTACTATTCACACACACACCATATGTTTTACTATCCACACAAACACCATATGTTTTACTATCCACACACACCATATGTTTTACTATCCACACAAACACCATATGTTTTATTATTTACACACACCATATGTTGTACTTTCCACAAACACACCATATGTTTTACTATCCACACAAACACCATATGTTTTACTATCCACACATACCATATGTTTTACTATCCACACACACAATATGTTTTACTATCCACACACACACCATATGTTTTACAATTTACACACACCATATGTTGTACTTTCCACACACACCATATGTTTTACTATCCACACACACCATATGTTTTACTATCCACGCACAACATATGTTTTAATATCCACACACACCATATGTTTTACTATCCACACACACACCATATGTTTTACTATTCACACACACACCATATGTTTTACTATCCACACACATCATATGTTTTACTATCCACGCACACACACCATATGTTTTACTATCCACACACCCCATATGTTTTACTATTCACACACACACCATATGTTTTACTGTCCACACAAACACCATATGTTTTACTATCCACACACACCATATGTTTTACTATCCACACAAACACCATATGTTTTATTATTTACACACACCATATGTTGTACTTTCCACAAACAAACCCTATGTTTTACTATCCACACACACACCATATGTTTTACTATCCACACATACCATATGTTTTACTATCCACACACACAATATGTTTTACTATCCACACACACACCATATGTTTTACAATTTACACACACCATATGTTGTACTTTCCACACACACCATATGTTTTACTATCCACACACACCATATGTTTTACTATTCACACAAACACACCATATGTTTTACTATCCACACACACCATATGTTTTACTATCAACACACACCATATGTTTTACTATCCACAGACACCATATGTTTTACTATCCACACACACCATATGTTTTACCATCTACACAAACCATATGTTTTAATATTCACACACACACCATATGTTTTACTATCCACACACACCATTTGTTTTACTATCCACACACAGCATATGTTTTACTATCCACACACACACCATATGTTTTACTATCCACACACACCATATGTTTTACTATCCACACACACACCATATGTTTTACTATTCACACACACACCATATGTTTTACTATCCACACACACCATATGTTTTACTATCCACACACACACACCATTTGTTTTACTATCCACACACCCCATATGTTTTACTATTCTAACAAACACCATATGTTTTACTATTCACACACACCATTAGTTTTAATATCCACACACACCATATGTTTTACTATTCACACACACACCATATTTTTTACTATCCAGACACACACCATATGTTTTACTATCCACACACACACCATATGTTTTACTATCCACACACACCATATGTTTTACTATTCACACAAACACACCATATGTTTTACTATCCACACACACCATATGTTTTACTATCCACACACACCATATGTTTTACTATCCACACACACACCATATGTTTTACTATCCACACACACCATATGTTTTAATATCCACACACACCATATGTTTTACTATCCACACACACACACCATATGTTTAACAGTTTACACACACCAAATGTTGTACTTTCCACACACACCATATGTTTTACTATCCACACACACACCATATGTTTTACTATCCACACACACCATATGTTTTACTATCCACGCACAACATATGTTTTAATATCCACACACACCATATGTTTTACTATCCACACACACACCATATGTTTTACTATTCACACACACACCATATGTTTTACTATCCACACACATCATATGTTTTACTATCCACACACACACACCATATGTTTTACTATCCACACACCCCATATGTTTTACTATTCACACACACACCACATGTTTTACTATTCACACACACACCATATGTTTTACTATCCACACAAACACCATATGTTTTACTATCCACACACACCATATGTTTTACTATCCACACAAACACCATATGTTTTATTATTTACACACACCATATGTTGTACTTTCCACAAACACACCATATGTTTTACTATCCACACAAACACCATATGTTTTACTATCCACACATACCATATGTTTTACTATCCACACACACAATATGTTTTACTATCCACACACACACCATATGTTTTACAATTTACACACACCATATGTTGTACTTTCCACACACACCATATGTTTTACTATCCACACACACCATATGTTTTACTATCCACGCACAACATATGTTTTAATATCCACACACACCATATGTTTTACTATCCACACACACACCATATGTTTTACTATTCACACACACACCATATGTTTTACTATCCACACACATCATATGTTTTACTATCCACACACACACACCATATGTTTTACTATCCACACACCACATATGTTTTACTATTCACACAGCCACCATATGTTTTACTATTCACACACACACCATATGTTTTACTGTCCACACAAACACCATATGTTTTACTATCCACACACACCATATGTTTTACTATCCACACAAACACCATATGTTTTATTATTTACACACACCATATGTTGTACTTTCCACAAACACACCATATGTTTTACTATCCACACACACACCATATGGTTTACTATCCACACATACCATATGTTTTACTATCCACACACACAATATGTTTTACTATCCACACACACACCATATGTTTTACAATTTACACACACCATATGTTGTACTTTCCACACACACCATATGTTTTACTATCCACACACACCATATGTTTTACTATCCACACACACCATATATTTTACTATCCACACACACACCATATGTTTTACAATTTACACACACCATATGTTGTACTTTCCACACACACCATATGTTTACTATCCACACACACCATATGTTTTACTATCCACACACACCATATGTTTTACTATCCACACACACACCATATGTTTTACTATCCACACACACACCATATGTTTTACTATCCACACACACAACATATGTTTTACTATTCACACACCATATGTTTTACAATCCACACACACACCATATGTTTTACTATCCACACATACCATATGTTTTGCTATCCACACACACACCATATGTTTTACTATCCACACACACACACCATATGTTTTACTATCCACACACACACCATATGTTTTACTATCCACACACACCATATGTTTTACTATCCACACACATCATATGTTTTACTATCCACACACACACACCATATGTTTTACTATCCACACACCCCATATGTTTTACTATTCACACACACACCATATGTTTTACTATTCACACACACACCATATGTTTTACTATCCACACAAACACCATATGTTTTACTATCCACACACACCATATGTTTTACTATCCACACACACCATATGTTTTACTATCCACACACACACCATATGTTTTACTATCCACACACACCATATGTTTTAATATCCACACACACCATATGTTTTACTATCCACACACACACACCATATGTTTAACAGTTTACACACACCATATGTTGTTCTTTCCACACACACCATATGTTTTACTATCCACGCACAACATATGTTTTAATATCCACACACACCATATGTTTTACTATCCACACACACACCATATGTTTTACTATTCACACACACACCATATGTTTTACTATCCACACACATCATATGTTTTACTATCCACACACACACACCATATGTTTTACTATCCACACACCCCATATGTTTTACTATTCACACACACACCATATGTTTTACTATTCACACACACACCATATGTTTTACTATCCACACAAACACCATATGTTTTACTATCCACACACACCATATGTTTTACTATCCACACAAACACCATATGTTTTATTATTTACACACACCATATGTTGTACTTTCCACAAACACACCATATGTTTTACTATCCACACAAACACCATATGTTTTACTATCCACACATACCATATGTTTTACTATCCACACACACAATATGTTTTACTATCCACACACACACCATATGTTTTACAATTTACACACACCATATGTTGTACTTTCCACACACACCATATGTTTTACTATCCACACACACCATATGTTTTACTATCCACGCACAACATATGTTTTAATATCCACACACACCATATGTTTTACTATCCACACACACACCATATGTTTTACTATTCACACACACACCATATGTTTTACTATCCACACACATCATATGTTTTACTATCCACACACACACACCATATGTTTTACTATCCACACACCCCATATGTTTTACTATTCACACACACACCATATGTTTTACTATTCACACACACACCATGTTTTACTGTCCACACAAACACCATATGTTTTTCTATCCACACACACCATATGTTTTACTATCCACACAAACACCATATGTTTTATTATTTACACACACCATATGTTGTACTTTCCACAAACACACCATATGTTTTACTATCCACACACACACCATATGTTTTACTATCCACACATACCATATGTTTTACTATCCACACACACAATATGTTTTACTATCCACACACACACCATATGTTTTACAATTTACACACACCATATGTTGTACTTTCCACACACACCATATGTTTTACTATCCACACACACCATATGTTTTACTATTCACACAAACACACCATATGTTTTACTATCCACACACACCATATGTTTTACTATCAACACACACCATATGTTTTACTATCCACAGACACCATATGTTTTACTATCCACACACACCATATGTTTTACCATCTACACAAACCATATGTTTTAATATTCACACACACACCATATGTTTTACTATCCACACACACCATTTGTTTTACTATCCACACACAGCATATGTTTTACTATCCACACACACACCATATGTTTTACTATCCACACACACCATATGTTTTACTATCCACACACACACCATATGTTTTACTATTCACACACACACCATATGTTTTACTATCCACACACACCATATGTTTTACTATCCACACACACACACCATATGTTTTACTATCCACACACCCCATATGTTTTACTATTCTAACAAACACCATATGTTTTACTATTCACACACACCATATGTTTTACTATTCACACACACACCATATTTTTTACTATCCAGACACACACCATATGTTTTACTATCCACACACACACCATATGTTTTACTATCCACACACACCATATGTTTTACTATTCACACAAACACACCATATGTTTTACTATCCACACACACCATATGTTTTACTATCCTGTCACGATCGTGTGGCGGATTAATGGACCAAAATGCAGCATTTGGAAAATATGCCATCTTCTTTTATTAAACACGAACGAAGATGAACACGACACAAAAACACTTTACAAACTAACAAAATAACAAAACGACCGTGAAGCTACAAACGTTGTGCACAAACATACAGGCTACAAACGTTCTTACATAGACAACTACCCACAACTAATGAGAGCCTATGGCTACCCTAAATAAGGCTCCCAATCAGAGACAACCGAAATCAGCTGTCTCTAATTGGGAACTCATTCGGGCAACCATAGACTCTCCTAGAATACTAACCAACATAGACAACTCTAGACATCTATACTCAACACAAAACCATACACTACAACCCATAACCCCTATACCAAATAAACACCCAAAACCAACAAAACATAAACATTCCCCATGTCACACCCTGACCTAACTAAAATAATAAAGAAAACAAAGAATAATAAGGCCAGGGCGTGACATAACCCCCCCCTTGAGGCGCGAACTCCGGGCGCACCATACACAGTCTAGGGGAGGGTCTGGGTGGGCTCCCCTCCACGGTGGCGGCTCCGGCTCTGGTCGTAGTCCCCTCGTCACCACAGTACCCAACCACCTACCAGTCTTTCTCCAAACGACCCCCCTCCACATTAACCCCATTGCATTAAGGGGCAGTTCCGGACTAAAGGACAGTACCAGGGTAAGGGACAGTACCAGGATAAGGGGCAGTACCAGGATAAGGGGCAGTACCAGGATAAGGGGCAGCACCAGGATAAGGGGCAGCACCAGGGTAAGGGGCAGCACCAGGGTAAGGGGCAGCACCAGGGTAAGGGGCAGCACCAGGGTAAGGGGCAGCTCCGGACTGAGGAATGGCAGCTCCGGACTGAGGGACTGCAGCTCCGGACTGAGGGACTGCAGCTCCGGACTGAGGGACGGCCCATGGCTGGCTGACAGATCTGGCTGCTCATGGCTGGCTAACGGATCTGGCTGCTCATGGCTGGCTAACGGATCTGGCTGCTCCTGGCTGGCTAACGGATCTGGCTGCTCATGGCTGGCTGACTGATCTGGCTGCTCATGGCTGGCTGACGGATCTGGCTGCTCATGGCTGGCTGACGGATCTGGCTGCTCATGGCTAGCTGACGGATCTGGCTGCTCATGGCTAGCTGACGGATCTGGCTGCTCATGGCTAGCTGACGGATCTGGCTGCTCATGGCTAGCTGACGGATCTGGCTGCTCATGGCTAGCTGACGGATCTGGCTGCTCATGGCTAACTGACGGATCTGGCTGCTCATGGCTAACTGACGGATCTGGCTGCTCATGGCTAGCTGACGGATCTGGCTGCTCATGGCTAGCTGACGGATCTGGCTGCTCATGGCTAGCTGACGGATCTGGCTGCTCATGACTGGCTGACTGATCTGGCTGCTCCTGTCTGGTTGGCGGCTCTGGCAGATCCTGTCTGGTTGGCGGCTCTGGCAGATCCTGTCTGGTTGGCGGCTCTGGCAGATCCTGTCTGACGGACGGCTCTAGCGGCTCCTGTCTGGCTGGCGGCTCTAGCGGCTCCTGTCTGGCGGACGGCTCAGTGGGCTCATGGCAGACGGGCGGCTTTGCAGGCTCATGGCAGACGGGCGGCTTTGCAGGCTCATTGCAGACGGATGGCTCAGATGGCGCTGGGGAGACGGATGGCTCAGATGGCGCTGGGGAGACGGATGGCTCAGATGGCGCTGGGGAGACGAGCAGTTCAGTCAATGCTGTGCAGACGGCAGATTCCTGCCGGCTGAGGCGCACTGTAGGCCTGGTGCGTGGTGCCGGGACTGGTGGCACCGGGCTGGGGACACGCATCTCAGGGCTAGTGCGGGGAGCAGCAACAGGACGCACAGGACTCTGGGGACACACAGGAGGCTTGGTGCGTGGTTTAGACACTGGTGGTAAAGGGCTGGAGACACGCACCATATAGCTAGTGCGTGGAGGAGGCACTGGTGGTACTGGATTGGGGCGGGGAGGTGGCGCCGGAAATACCGGACCGTGCAGGCGTACTGGCTCCCTTGAACGCCGAGCCTGCCCAACCTTACCTGGTTCTATGCTCCCCGTCGCCTGACCAGTGCGGAGAGGTGGAATAACCCGCACCGGCCTATGTAGGCGAACCGGGGACACCATGCGTAAGGCTGGTGCCATGTACGCCGGCCCGAGGAGACGCACTGGTGACCAGATGCGTTGGGCCGGCTTCATGACATATGGCTCAACGCTCAGTCTAGCCCGGCCGATACGTGGAGCTGAAATGTACCGAACCGGGCTATGCACGCGTACAGGAGACACCGTGCGCTCTACTGCGTAACACGGTGTCTGCCCGTACTCCCGCTCTCCACGGTAAGTACAGGGAGTAGGCGCAGGTTTCCTACCTGACTTCGCCACCCTCCCTTTAAGGCCCCCCCCAAGAAATTTTTGGGGTGTACTCACGGGTCTCCAGCCTTGTCTCCGTGCTGCCTCCTCATATCGCCTCCTCTCGGCTTTCGCTGCCTCCAGCTCTTCACGAGGGAGGCGATATTCTCCAGGTTGATCCCACGGCCCCTTACCATCCAGTATCTCCTCCCATGTCCAGAAATCCTTTGGTGGTAGGTCCTGTTGCCGCCTTCCATGCCGCTTGGTCCTATGGTGGGTAATTCTGTCACGATCGTGTGGCGGATTAATGGACCAAAATGCAGCATTTGGAAAATATGCCATCTTCTTTTATTAAACACGAACGAAGATGAACACGACACAAAAACACTTTACAAACTAACAAAATAACAAAACGACCGTGAAGCTACAAACGTTGTGCACAAACATACAGGCTACAAACGTTCTTACATAGACAACTACCCACAACTAATGAGAGCCTATGGCTACCCTAAATAAGGCTCCCAATCAGAGACAACCGAAATCAGCTGTCTCTAATTGGGAACTCATTCGGGCAACCATAGACTCTCCTAGAATACTAACCAACATAGACAACTCTAGACATCTATACTCAACACAAAACCATACACTACAACCCATAACCCCTATACCAAATAAACACCCAAAACCAACAAAACATAAACATTCCCCATGTCACACCCTGACCTAACTAAAATAATAAAGAAAACAAAGAATAATAAGGCCAGGGCGTGACATATCCACACACACCATATGTTTTACTATCCACACACACACCATATGTTTTACTATCCACACACACCATATGTTTTAATATCCACACACACCATATGTTTTACTATCCACACACACACACCATATGTTTAACAGTTTACACACACCAAATGTTGTACTTTCCACACACACCATATGTTTTACTATCCACAGACACACCATATGTTTTACTATCCACACACACCATATGTTTTACTATCCACGCACAACATATGTTTTAATATCCACACACACCATATGTTTTACTATCCACACATACACCATATGTTTTACTATTCACACACACACCATATGTTTTACTATCCACACACATCATATGTTTTACTATCCACACACACACACCATATGTTTTACTATCCACACACCCCATATGTTTTACTATTCACACACACACCACATGTTTTACTATTCACACACACACCATATGTTTTACTATCCACACAAACACCATATGTTTTACTATCCACACACACCATATGTTTTACTATCCACACAAACACCATATGTTTTATTATTTACACACACCATATGTTGTACTTTCCACAAACACACCATATGTTTTACTATCCACACAAACACCATATGTTTTACTATCCACACATACCATATGTTTTACTATCCACACACACAATATGTTTTACTATCCACACACACACCATATGTTTTACAATTTACACACACCATATGTTGTACTTTCCACACACACCATATGTTTTACTATCCACACACACCATATGTTTTACTATCCACGCACAACATATGTTTTAATATCCACACACACCATATGTTTTACTATCCACACACACACCATATGTTTTACTATTCACACACACACCATATGTTTTACTATCCACACACATCATATGTTTTACTATCCACACACACACACCATATGTTTTACTATCCACACACCCCATATGTTTTACTATTCACACAGCCACCATATGTTTTACTATTCACACACACACCATATGTTTTACTGTCCACACAAACACCATATGTTTTACTATCCACACACACCATATGTTTTACTATCCACACAAACACCATATGTTTTATTATTTACACACACCATATGTTGTACTTTCCACAAACACACCATATGTTTTACTATCCACACACACACCATATGGTTTACTATCCACACATACCATATGTTTTACTATCCACACACACAATATGTTTTACTATCCACACACACAGCATATGTTTTACAATTTACACACACCATATGTTGTACTTTCCACACACACCATATGTTTTACTATCCACACACACCATATGTTTTACTATCCACACACACCATATATTTTACTATCCACACACACACCATATGTTTTACAATTTACACACACCATATGTTGTACTTTCCACACACACCATATGTTTACTATCCACACACACCATATGTTTTACTATCCACACACACCATATGTTTTACTATCCACACACACACCATATGTTTTACTATCCACACACACACCATATGTTTTACTATCCACACACACAACATATGTTTTACTATTCACACACCATATGTTTTACAATCCACACACACACCATATGTTTTACTATCCACACATACCATATGTTTTGCTATCCACACACACACCATATGTTTTACTATCCACACACACACACCATATGTTTTACTATCCACACACACACCATATGTTTTACTATCCACACACACCATATGTTTTACTATCCACACACACCATATGTTTTACTATCCAGACACACACCATATGTTTTACTATCCACACACACCATATGTTTTAGTATCCACACACACACTCCATATGTTTTACTATCAACAAACACCATATGTTTTACTATCCACAGACACCATATGTTTTACTATCCACACACACCATATGTTTTACTATCTACACAAACCATATGTTTTAATATTCACACACACACCATATGTTTTACTATCCACACACACCATTTGTTAAACTATCCACACACAGCATATGTTTTACTATCCACACACACACCATATGTTTTACTATCCACACACACCATATGTTTTACTATCCACACACACACCATATGTTTTACTATTCACACACACCATATGTTTTACTATCCACACACACCATATGTTTTACTATCCACACACACCATATTTTTTACTATCCAGACACACACCATATGTTTTACTATCCACACACACACCATATGTTTTACTATCCACACACAGCATATGTTTTACTATTCACACACACACCATATGTTTTACTATCCACACACACCATATGTTGTACTATCCACACACACCATATGTTGTACTTTCCACACACAACATATGTTTTACTATCCACACACAACATATGTTTTACTATCCACACACAACATATGTTTTACTATCCACACACACACCATATGTTTTACTATCCACACAAACACGCCATATGTTTTACTATCCACACACACACCATATGTTTTAATATTCACACACACACCATATGTTTTACTATCCACACACACACCATATGTTTTACTATCCACACACACCATATGTTTTACTATCCACACACACCATATGTTTTACTATTCACACACACCATATGTTTTACTATCCACACACAGCATATGTTTTACTATCCACACACACACCATATGTTTTACTATCCAGACACACACCATATGTTTTACTATCCACACACACACCATATGTTTTACTATCCACACACACCATATGTTTTACTATCTACACACACCATATGTTTTACTATTCACACACACACCATATGTTTTACTATCCACACACACCATATGTTTTACTATCCACACACAGCATATGTTTTACTATCCACACACACCATATGTTTTACTATCCACACACCATATGTTTTACTATTCACACACACACCATATGTTTTACTATTCACACACACACCATATGTTTTACTATCCACACACACACCATATGTTTTACTATCCACACACACCATATGTTTTACTATCCACACACACACCATATGTTTTACTATTCACACACATACCATATGTTTTACTATCCACACACACCATATGTTTTACTATGCACACACACACACAACATATGTTTTACTATAAACACACACACACCATATGTTTTACTATCCACACATACCATATGTTTTACAGTCCACACACACACCATATGTTTTACTATCCACACACACCATATGTTTTACTATCCACACACACCATATGTTTTACTATCCACACACACACCATATGTTTTACTATTCACACACATACCATATGTTTTACTATCCACACACACACCATATGTTTTACTATTCACACACACACCATATGTTTTACTATCCACACACACACCATATGTTTTACTATCCACACACACCATATGTTTTACTATCCACACACACACCATATGTTTTACTATTCACACACATACCATATGTTTTACTATCCACACACACCATATGTTTTACTATGCACACACACACACAACATATGTTTTACTATTCACACACATACCATATGTT
Source organism: Salvelinus fontinalis (assembly GCF_029448725.1). Taxonomy (NCBI): domain Eukaryota; kingdom Metazoa; phylum Chordata; class Actinopteri; order Salmoniformes; family Salmonidae; genus Salvelinus; species Salvelinus fontinalis. Next base: position 14,649 of record NW_026601999.1, read on the forward strand.
TTACTATCCACACATACCATATGTTTTACTATTTACACACACAACATATGTTTTACTATCCACACATACCATATGTTTTACTATTTACACACACAACATATGTTTTACTATCCACACATACCATATGTTTTACTATTTACACACACAACATATGTTTTACTATCCACACACACACCATATGTTTTACTATCCACACAAACACGCCATATGTTTTACTATCCACACACACACCATATGTTTTAATATTCACACACACACCATATGTTTTACTATCCACACACACACCATATGTTTTACTATCCACACACACCATATGTTTTACTATCCACACACACACCATATGTTTTACTATTCACACACATACCATATGTTTTACTATCCACACACACACCATATGTTTTACTATTCACACACACACCATATGTTTTACTATCCACACACACACCATATGTTTTACTATCCACACACACCATATGTTTTACTATCCACACACACACCATATGTTTTACTATTCACACACATACCATATGTTTTACTATCCACACACACCATATGTTTTACTATGCACACACACACACAACATATGTTTTACTATTCACACACATACCATATGTTTTACTATCCACACATACCATATGTTTTACTATTTACACACACAACATATGTTTTACTATCCACACATACCATATGTTTTACTATTTACACACACAACATATGTTTTACTATCCACACATACCATATGTTTTACTATTTACACACACAACATATGTTTTACTATCCACACACACACCATATGTTTTACTATCCACACAAACACGCCATATGTTTTACTATCCACACACACACCATATGTTTTAATATTCACACACACACCATATGTTTTACTATCCACACACACACCATATGTTTTACTATCCACACACACCATATGTTTTACTATCCACACACACCATATGTTTTACTATTCACACACACCATATGTTTTACTATCCACACACAGCATATGTTTTACTATCCACACACACACCATATGTTTTACTATCCAGACACACACCATATGTTTTACTATCCACACACACACCATATGTTTTACTATCCACACACACCATATGTTTTACTATCTACACACACCATATGTTTTACTATTCACACACACACCATATGTTTTACTATCCACACACACCATATGTTTTACTATCCACACACAGCATATGTTTTACTATCCACACACACCATATGTTTTACTATCCACACACCATATGTTTTACTATTCACACACACACCATATGTTTTACTATTCACACACACACCATATGTTTTACTATCCACACACACACCATATGTTTTACTATCCACACACACCATATGTTTTACTATCCACACACACACCATATGTTTTACTATTCACACACATACCATATGTTTTACTATCCACACACACCATATGTTTTACTATGCACACACACACACAACATATGTTTTACTATAAACACACACACACCATATGTTTTACTATCCACACATACCATATGTTTTACAGTCCACACACACACCATATGTTTTACTATCCACACACACCATATGTTTTACTATCCACACACACCATATGTTTTACTATCCACACACACACCATATGTTTTACTATTCACACACATACCATATGTTTTACTATCCACACACACACCATATGTTTTACTATTCACACACACACCATATGTTTTACTATCCACACACACACCATATGTTTTACTATCCACACACACCATATGTTTTACTATCCACACACACACCATATGTTTTACTATTCACACACATACCATATGTTTTACTATCCACACACACCATATGTTTTACTATGCACACACACACACAACATATGTTTTACTATTCACACACATACCATATGTTTTACTATCCACACATACCATATGTTTTACTATTTACACACACAACATATGTTTTACTATCCACACATACCATATGTTTTACTATTTACACACACAACATATGTTTTACTATCCACACATACCATATGTTTTACTATTTACACACACAACATATGTTTTACTATCCACACACACACCATATGTTTTACTATCCACACAAACACGCCATATGTTTTACTATCCACACACACCATATGTTTTACTATCCACACACACCATATGTTTTACTATCCACACACACACCATATGTTTTACTATCCACACACACCATATGTTGTACTTTCCACACACACCATATGTTTTACTATCCACACACACACAATATGTTTTACTATCCACACACACCATATGTTTTCCTATCCACACACACCATATGTTTTACTATCCACACACACCATATGTTTTACTATCCAGACACACACCATATGTTTTACTATCCACACACACCATATGTTTTACTATCCACACACACACACCATATGTTTTACTATCAACACACACCATATGTTTTACTATCCACACACACCATATGTTTTACTATCCACACACACACCATATGTTTTACTATCTACACACACCATATGTTTTACTATTCACACACACACCATATGTTTTACTATCCACACACACCATATGTTTTACTATCCACAAACAGCATATGTTTTACTATCCACACACACCATATGTTTTACTATCCACACACACCATATGTTTTACTATCCACACACACCATATGTTTTACTATCCACACACACCATATGTTTTACAATCTACACACACCATATGTTTTACTATTCACACACACACCATATGTTTTACTATCCACACACACCATATGTTTTACTATCCACACACAGCATATGTTTTACTATCCACACACACCATATGTTTTACTATCCACACACACCATATGTTTTACTATTCACACACACACCATATGTTTTACTATCCACACACACACACCATATGTTTTACTATCCACACACACCATATGTTTTACTATCCACACACACACCATATGTTTTACTATTCACACACACACCATATGTTTTACTATCCACACACATCATATGTTTTACTATCCACACACACACACCATATGTTTTACTATCCACACACCTCATATGTTTTACTATTCACACACACACCATATGTTTTACTATTCACACACACACCATATGTTTTACTATCCACACACACACACCATATGTTTTACTATCCACACACACCATATGTTTTACTATCCACACAAACACCATATGTTTTAATATTTACACACACCATATGTTGTACTTTCCACAAACACACCATATGTTTTACTATCCACACACACATCATATGTTTTACTATCCACACATACCATATGTTTTACTATCCACACACACCATATGTTTTACTATCCACACACACACCATATGTTTTACAATTTACACACACCATATGTTGTACTTTCCACACACACCATATGTTTTACTATCCACACACACACCATATGTTTTACTATCCACACACACCATATGTTTTACTATCCACACACACCATATGTTTTACTATCCACACACACACCATATGTTTTACTATCCACACACACAACATATGTTTTAATATCCACACACCATATGTTTTACTATCCACACACACACCATATGTTTTACTATCCACACATACCATATGTTTTGCTATCCACACACACCATATGTTTTACTATCTACACACACCATATGTTTTACTATTCACACACACACCATATGTTTTACTATCCACACACACCATATGTTTTACTATCCACACACAGCATATGTTTTACTATCCACACACACCATATGTTTTACTATCCACACACACCATATGTTTTACTATTCACACACACACCATATGTTTTACTATCCACACACACACACCATATGTTTTACTATCCACACACACCATATGTTTTACTATCCACACACACACCATATGTTTTACTATTCACACACACACCATATGTTTTACTATCCACACACATCATATGTTTTACTATCCACACACACACACCATATGTTTTACTATCCACACACCTCATATGTTTTACTATTCACACACACACCATATGTTTTACTATTCACACACACACCATATGTTTTACTATCCACACACACACACTATATGTTTTACTATCCACACACACCATATGTTTTACTATCCACACAAACACCATATGTTTTAATATTTACACACACCATATGTTGTACTTTCCACAAACACACCATATGTTTTACTATCCACACACACATCATATGTTTTACTATCCACACATACCATATGTTTTACTATCCACACACACCATATGTTTTACTATCCACACACACACCATATGTTTTACAATTTACACACACCATATGTTGTACTTTCCACACACACCATATGTTTTACTATCCACACACACACCATATGTTTTACTATCCACACACACCATATGTTTTACTATCCACACACACCATATGTTTTACTATCCACACACACACCATATGTTTTACTATCCACACACACAACATATGTTTTAATATCCACACACCATATGTTTTACTATCCACACACACACCATATGTTTTACTATCCACACATACCATATGTTTTGCTATCCACACACACACCATATGTTTTACTATCCACACACACACACCATATGTTTTACTATCCACACACACACCATATGTTTTACTATCCACACACACCATATGTTTTACTATCCACACACACCATACGTTTTAGTATCCACAAACACCATGTGTTTTACTATCCAGACACACACCATATGTTTTACTATCCACACACACCATATGTTTTACTATCCACACACACACACACCATATGTTTTACTATCAACACACACCATATGTTTTACTATCCACAGACACCATATGTTTTACTATCCACACACACCATATGTTTTACCATCTACACAAACCATATGTTTTAATATTCACACACACACCATATGTTTTACTATCCACACACACCATTTGTTTTACTATCCACACACAGCATATGTTTTACTATCCACACACACACCATATGTTTTACTATCCACACACACCATATGTTTTACTATCCACACACACACCATATGTTTTACTATTCACACACACACCATATGTTTTACTATCCACACACACCATATGTTTTACTATCCACACACACACACCATATGTTTTACTATCCACACACCCCATATGTTTTACTATTCTAACAAACACCATATGTTTTACTATTCACACACACCATATGTTTTACTATCCACACACACCATATGTTTTACTATCAACACACACCATATTTTTTACTATCCAGACACACACCATATGTTTTACTATCCACACACACACCATATGTTTTACTATCCACACACACCATATGTTTTACTATTCACACACACACACCATATGTTTTACTATCCACACACACCATCTGTTTTACTATCCACACACACCATATGTTTTACTATCCACACACACACACCATATGTTTTAATATTTACACACATCATATGTTGTACTTTCCACACACACACCATATGTTTTACTATCCACACACACACCATATGTTTTACTATCCACACACACCATATGTTTTAATATCCACACACACCATATGTTTTACTATCCACACACACACACCATATGTTTAACAGTTTACACACACCATATGTTGTACTTTCCACACACACCATATGTTTTACTATCCACACACACCATATGTTTTACTATCCACACACACCATATGTTTTACTATCCACGCACAACATATGTTTTAATATCCACACACACCATATGTTTTACTATCCACACACACACCATATGTTTTACTATTCACACACACACCATATGTTTTACTATCCACACACATCATATGTTTTACTATCCACACACACACACAATATGTTTTACTATCCACACACCCCATATGTTTTACTATTCACACACACACCATATGTTTTACTATTCACACACACACCATATGTTTTACTATCCACACAAACACCATATGTTTTACTATCCACACACACCATATGTTGTACTTTCCACAAACACACCATATGTTTTACTATCCACACACACACCATATGTTTTACTATCCACACATGCCATATGTTTTACTATCCACACACACAATATGTTTTACTATCCACACACACACCATATGTTTTACAATTTACACACACCATATGTTGTACTTTCCACACACACCATATGTTTTACTATCCACACACACCATATGTTTTACTATCCACGCACAACATATGTTTTAATATCCACACACACCATATGTTTTACTATCCACACACACACCATATGTTTTACTATTCACACACACACCATATGTTTTACTATCCACACACATCATATGTTTTACTATCCACACACACACACCATATGTTTTACTATCCACACACCCCATATGTTTTACTATTCACACACACACCATATGTTTTACTATTCACACACACACCATATGTTTTACTATCCACACAAACACCATATGTTTTACTATCCACACACACCATATGTTTTACTATCCACACAAACACCATATGTTTTATTATTTACACACACCATATGTTGTACTTTCCACAAACACACCATATGTTTTACTATCCACACACACACCATATGTTTTACTATCCACACATACCATATGTTTTACTATCCACACACACAATATGTTTTACTATCCACACACACACCATATGTTTTACAATTTACACACACCATATGTTGTACTTTCCACACACACCATATGTTTTACTATCCACACACACCATATGTTTTACTATCCACACACACCATACATTTTACTATCCACACACACACCATATGTTTTACAATTTACACACACCATATGTTGTACTTTCCACACACACCATATGTTTTACTATCCACACACACCATATGTTTTACTATCCACACACACCATATGTTTTACTATCCACACACACACCATATGTTTTACTATCCACACACACACCATATGTTTTACTATCCACACACACAACATATGTTTTACTATCCACACACCATATGTTTTACTATCCACACACACACCATATGTTTTACTATCCACACATACCATATGTTTTGCTATCCACACACACACCATATGTTTTACTATCCACACACACACACACCATATGTTTTACTATCCACACACACACACCATATGTTTTACTATCCACACACACCATATGTTTTACTATCCACACACACCATATGTTTTACTATCCACACACACCATATGTTATACTATCCAGACACACACCATATGTTTTACTATCCACACACACCATATGTTTTAGTATCCACACACACACACCATATGTTTTAATATCCACACACCATATGTTTTACTATCTACACAAACCATATGTTTTAATATTCACACACACACACCATATGTTTTACTATCCACACACACCATATGTTTTACTATCCACACACACCATATGTTTTACTATCCACACACACACCATATGTTTTACTATCCACACACACAACATATGTTTTAATATCCACACACCATATGTTTTACTATCCACACACACACCATATGTTTTACTATCCACACATACCATATGTTTTGCTATCCACACACACACCATATGTTTTACTATCCACACACACACACCATATGTTTTACTATCCACACACACACCATATGTTTTACTATCCACACACACCATATGTTTTACTATCCACACACACCATATGTTTTAGTATCCACACACACCATGTGTTTTACTATCCAGACACACACCATATGTTTTACTATCCACACACACCATATGTTTTACTATCCACAGACACCATATGTTTTACTATCCACACACACCATATGTTTTACCATCTACACAAACCATATGTTTTAATATTCACACACACACCATATGTTTTACTATCCACACACACCATTTGTTTTACTATCCACACACAGCATATGTTTTACTATCCACACACACACCATATGTTTTACTATCCACACACACCATATGTTTTACTATCCACACACACACCATATGTTTTACTATTCACACACACACCATATGTTTTACTATCCACACAAACACCATATGTTTTACTATCCACACACACCATATGTTTTACTATCCACACAAACACCATATGTTTTATTATTTACACACACCATATGTTGTACTTTCCACAAACACACCATATGTTTTACTATCCACACACACACCATATGTTTTACTATCCACACATACCATATGTTTTACTATCCACACACACAATATGTTTTACTATCCACACACACACCATATGTTTTACAATTTACACACACCATATGTTGTACTTTCCACACACACCATATGTTTTACTATCCACACACACCATATGTTTTACTATCCACGCACAACATATGTTTTAATATCCACACACACCATATGTTTTACTATCCACACACACACCATATGTTTTACTATTCACACACACACCATATGTTTTACTATCCACACACATCATATGTTTTACTATCCACACACACACACCATATGTTTTACTATCCACACACCCCATATGTTTTACTATTCACACACACACCATATGTTTTACTATTCACACACACACCATATGTTTTACTATCCACACAAACACCATATGTTTTACTATCCACACACACCATATGTTTTACTATCCACACAAACACCATATGTTTTATTATTTACACACACCATATGTTGTACTTTCCACAAACACACCATATGTTTTACTATCCACACACACACCATATGTTTTACTATCCACACATACCATATGTTTTACTATCCACACACACCATATGTTTTACTATCCACACACACACCATATGTTTTACAATTTACACACACCATATGTTGTACTTTCCACACACACCATATGTTTTACTATCCACACACACCATATGTTTTAGTATCCACACACACCATATATTTTACTATCCACACACACACCATATGTTTTACAATTTACACACACCATATGTTGTACTTTCCACACACACCATATGTTTTACTATCCACAAACACCATATGTTTTACTATCCACACACACCATATGTTTTACTATCCACACACACACCATATGTTTTACTATCCACACACACAACATATGTTTTATTATCCACACACCATATGTTTTACTATCCACACACACACCATATGTTTTACTATCCACACACACACACCATATGTTTTACTATACACACACACACCATATGTTTTACTATCCACACACACCATATGTTTTACTATCCACAGACACCATATGTTTTACTATACACACACACACCATATGTTTTACTATCCACACACACCATTTGTTTTACTATCCACACACAGCATATGTTTTACTATCCACAAACACACCATATGTTTTACTATCCACACACACCATATGTTTTACTATCCACACACACACCATATGTTTTACTATTCACACACACACCATATATTTTACTATCCACACACACCATATGTTTTACTATCCACACACACACACCATATGTTTTACTATCCACACACCCCATATGTTTTACTATTCTAACAAACACCATATGTTTTACTATTCACACACACCATATTTTTTACTATCCACACACACCATATGTTTTACTATCCACACACACCATATTTTTTACTATCCAGACACACACCATATGTTTTACTATCCACACACACACCATATGTTTTACTATCCACACACACCATATGTTTTACTATTCAAACACACACCATATGTTTTACTATCCACACACACCATATGTTTTACTATCCACACACACCATATGTTTTACTATCCACACACACACCATGTGTTTTAATATTTACACACATCATATGTTGTACTTTCCACACACACACCATATGTTTTACTATCCACACACACACCATATGTTTTACTATCCACACACACCATATGTTTTACAATCCACACACACCATATGTTTTACTATCCACACACACACACACCATATGTTTAACAATTTACACACACCATATGTTGTACTTTCCACACACACCATATGTTTTACTATCCACACACACACAATATGTTTTACTATCCACACACACCATATGTTTTACTATCCACACACACCATATGTTTTACTATCCACACACACCATATGTTTTACTATCCAGACACACACCATATGTTTTACTATCCACACACACCATATGTTTTACTATCCACACACACACACCATATGTTTTACTATCAACACACACCATATGTTTTACTATCCACACACACCATATGTTTTACTATCCACACACACACCATATGTTTTACTATCTACACACACCATATGTTTTACTATTCACACACACACCATATGTTTTACTATCCACACACACCATATGTTTTACTATCCACACACAGCATATGTTTTACTTTCTACACACACCATATGGTTTACTATCCACACACACCATATGTTTTACTATCCACACACACCATATGTTTTACTATCCACACACACCATATGTTTTACTATCTACACACACCATATGTTTTACTATTCACACACACACCATATGTTTTACTATCCACACACACCATATGTTTTACTATCCACACACAGCATATGTTTTACTATCCACACACACCATATGTTTTACTATCCACACACACCATATGTTTTACTATTCACACACACACCATATGTTTTACTATCCACACACACACACCATATGTTTTACTATCCACACACACCATATGTTTTACTATCCACACACACACCATATGTTTTACTATTCACACACACACCATATGTTTTACTATCCACACACACACACCATATATTTTACTATCCACACACACCATATGTTTTACTATCCACACAAACACCATATGTTTTAATATTTACACACACCATATGTTGTACTTTCCACAAACACACCATATGTTTTACTATCCACACACACATCATATGTTTTACTATCCACACATACCATATGTTTTACTATCCACACACACCATAGGTTTTACTATCCACACACAACCCATATGTTTTACAATTTACACACACCATATGTTGTACTTTCCACACACACCATATGTTTTACTATCCACACACACACCATATGTTTTACTATCCACACACACCATATGTTTTACTATCCACACACACCATATGTTTTACTATCCACACACACACCATATGTTTTACTATCCACACACACACCATATGTTTTACTATCCACACACCATATGTTTTACTATCCACACACACACCATATGTTTTGCTATCCACACACACACCATATGTTTTACTATCCACACACACACACCATATGTTTTACTTTCCACACACACACCATATGTTTTACTATCCACACACACCATATGTTTTACTATCCACACACACCATATGTTTTAGTATCCACACACACCATGTGTTTTACTATCCAGACACACAACATATGTTTTACTATCCACACACACCATATGTTTTACTATCCACACACACACACACCATATGTTTTACTATCAACACACACCATATGTTTTACTATCCACAGACACCATATGTTTTACTATCCACACACACCATATGTTTTACCATCTACACAAACCATATGTTTTAATATTCACACACACACCATATGTTTTACTATCCACACACACCATTTGTTTTACTATCCACACACAGCATATGTTTTACTATCCACACACACACCATATGTTTTACTATCCACACACACCATATGTTTTACTATCCACACACACACCATATGTTTTACTATTCACACACACACCATATGTTTTACTATCCACACACACCATATGTTTTACTATCCACACACACACACCATATGTTTTACTATCCACACACCCCATATGTTTTACTATTCTAACAAACACCATATGTTTTACTATTCACACACACCATTAGTTTTAATATCCAAACACACCATATGTTTTACTATTCACACACACACCATATTTTTTACTATCCAGACACACACCATATGTTTTACTATCCACACACACACCATATGTTTTACTATCCACACACACCATATGTTTTACTATTCACACAAACACACCATATGTTTTACTATCCACACACACCATATGTTTTACTATCCACACACACCATATGTTTTACTATCCACACACACACCATATGTTTTACTATCCACACACACCATATGTTTTAATATCCACACACACCATATGTTTTACTATCCACACACACACACCATATGTTTAACAGTTTACACACACCATATGTTGTACTTTCCACACACACCATATGTTTTACTATCCACACACACACCATATGTTTTACTATCCACACACACCATATGTTTTACTATCCACGCACAACATATGTTTTAATATCCACACACACCATATGTTTTACTATCCACACACACACCATATGTTTTACTATTCACACACACACCATATGTTTTACTATCCACACACATCATATGTTTTACTATCCACACACACACACCATATGTTTTACTATCCACACACCCCATATGTTTTACTATTCACACACACACCATATGTTTTACTATTCACACACACACCATATGTTTTACTATCCACACAAACACCATATGTTTTACTATCCACACACACCATATGTTTTACTATCCACACAAACACCATATGTTTTATTATTTACACACACCATATGTTGTACTTTCCACAAACACACCATATGTTTTACTATCCACACAAACACCATATGTTTTACTATCCACACATACCATATGTTTTACTATCCACACACACAATATGTTTTACTATCCACACACACACCATATGTTTTACAATTTACACTCACCATATGTTGTACTTTCCACACACACCATATGTTTTACTATCCACACACACCATATGTTTTACTATCCACGCACAACATATGTTTTAATATCCACACACACCATATGTTTTACTATCCACACACACACCATATGTTTTACTATTCACACACACACCACATGTTTTACTATCCACACACATCATATGTTTTACTATCCACACACACACACCATATGTTTTACTATCCACACACCCCATATGTTTTACTATTCACACACACACCATATGTTTTACTATTCACACACACACCATATGTTTTACTGTCCACACAAACACCATATGTTTTACTATCCACACACACCATATGTTTTACTATCCACACAAACACCATATGTTTTATTATTTACACACACCATATGTTGTACTTTCCACAAACACACCATATGTTTTACTATCCACACACAC
>NW_026602000.1:0-27867 GCF_029448725.1 Salvelinus fontinalis
ATAGCTGTGATCAATGTGGGGAAAGTTTTGTTCAAGCTGGCCATCTGACTCAACACCAGAGAACACACACAGGAGAGAAATCTTTTAGCTGTGATAAATGTGGGAAGAGTTTTACTATATCTGGCAATCTGACTCAACACCAAATAACACACAGGAGAGAAACCTTATAGCTGTGCTCAATGTGGGAGGGGTTTTACTACATCTAGCTATCTGACAGTACACCAGAGAATACACACAGGAGAGAAATATTATAGCTGTGATCAATGTGGGAAGAGTTTTGTTCAAGCTAGCCATCTGACTCAACACCAGAGCACACACACAGAAGAGAAATCTTATATCTGTGGTAAATGTGGGAAAAGTTTTGCTCAATCTGGCCAGCTGACTCAACACCAGAGAACACACATAGGAGAGAAATCTCATAGCTGTGACCAGAGATAATCTGATAAAAGATCTCTGATCAAATATTAGAAAATACATACATGAAGGAGTTGTTTCGTGATATCAATGAAATAATGTCACAATGTAGAATGTTTTAACATTGTAGTAGGAGTATTTTAATGATGTCACAATGTAGAACCCTAAATGTTTGTCCCCTGTTCTATTGATTTCAACATGATATGGATATTAGCCTCAGGGGGAAAATCCAGGCTCTGAATTGAAAGAGTACTATTTATGTGATTTAACAAAAAGTGACTAACACAAAAAGAGCTGTGTTACACTTCCCACGTTGGTGACCCACTTGAATCAAAATGCAACACCTCAAAATGTAGCGAGCTGTTTTCTACAAGTTGTCCTCTAACCAGTGATGTACACATTACTCCCAGATTCCGTGTGGTTTTTCAGGTGTTCGTTTTAACAGGAAGTGCAACCTCATCTCCCTCCTGTCGCACAAATGATTTTAGCATGATATAGATTAGTTATGACAAATAAGTGTTGCGTTCCTTTGTTTTGCAACCCATAAATTTAAATGCATCACTCTAAAATGTAGCTGACTGTCTTCTGCAGGTTGTCCTCTAACCAGTGAGGTGAAAGATATCTCCCATTTCCATGTGTTTTTTTAGTTGTGTTAGTTTCAACAGCACGTACAACCTGATTTCCCCCCTAATTGATATCAGTGATTTATTGCTACTTGTCAGAACAACAGCGTTTTTGGTGCTTGTGCAGTTTATAAGGAGCTTGTTTAAGTAATATGATTATTGTGGCCGATGTTTGTGTATATAGTACATTTTATGTTTATGTTTTCAATTTATCACAAAGTGTTTCTGCATTTGGACACGTTTAAACTGTGACATTGGGGCTATGCCACCTAGTAAAATGTTCTTGAAAATAAGACTATGCCCAACTTACAATATAAGTTTGGTTTTAGTTGAAAGTGAAAGTTGGGGGAAAAAACATTGAATTTCAACATACTTGCAGCCTATACACATTGACGCAGTATAATAAATCGGTCTATAATCAATTTTATTAACAATCCTAATAAATTGAGTCATAAATGTAGGATATATTTGTTGTCTTAAGGGGGAAGTGTTACAGACTTTGGTTTCTAGCTCGTTAGCACGTTTAGCTCGTTAGCATGTAGGACGCACTGATTGGTGTCACCTCGTTAGTCAGTATGTGTTACACCTGTGCTGGCTTGTCCATCTCGTTAGTGGGAAGGTGTTTCACCTGAGCTGGTCCAGGTTCTGTTTAAGAGTGTCTGACCCAGTGCTCCAGTTGTCTGGATAGATGTGGAGAATCAACACCTTTAGTTGCTCCACCTTTTTGGTTTGCTTCCTGTCTGTAAGTTTGTGAGTTTTTATTTCGTTTACCTCTTCTTGGGCAGATTTAGTGGGTCTCATGGTGGGTGTCTTTTAGGTCCCAGTTGTTGTTACTAGTCAATTTTCATTGGACACCCCCATAGTGTCTTTCAGAACCCCTCCTAAAAAACAAGCTTATATTTTGGGTTGGACATTGTAACAATTTAATCGATGGCATTTCCTTAGGATGCTCATTAGTCTTTAAGTTGTTTTTTATCCTCTTATGTTTGTGTTCTAAATATTTCTGTTTACATTCATAGTTTTTCCTGTGAAGCCATTGTGTTGCATCTATGTCTGAAATGTGCTGTATAAATAAAGCTTGATTTGATTTGAACATATTGCAAAACAAATTAACCCAATGACTGACCAATCAGACTCTTGCTAAACCAATGAATAAATATGTGCAAAAGCAACACATATCTTGGTCCATCTTTAGTATGAAAAACAATATAAAGTCTGTATATCTCCCACTATGTCAAAATAGTGCTGGTATGTACGTTTTAGTATCACTTTTCAACCAACCCAGTCCATTTGTTGAAATCAACAATACGTCAAAGGATCTACCAGGGGCTTGAGGTGGTCTCCCACAGCTCTGCTGGTGGAGTGGTAAACACCACTCCCGGCTCTACCAGGGGCTTGAGGTGGTCTCCCACGGCTCTGCTTATGTCATGTTCTGTGGCCTTGCTGTTCCATTTCTTGACTGCCCCTGCAACACAGAAATAAACACATTTAGTCATATTATATAAAACACTCAAAGTAATGGATATGGAGCATCTACAGCCTCAGTTACACCTGGCACCTAAATGTGACTTCTGTCGTCTGATCACTCCAAGCTGCATTAGGTTCAGATCTACCAGGATGGGCCTTTGACAGTCTGGATGCAGTCAGGCCACTGAATATAAATCAGCATTGTAAAGAGATGGGGTGAATGAGTGGGGAAAAGGACATTTGACACAAATTACCTTCATAATATCAAAGAACAAATGTGTGTGCCTGAGGAGAAATTAACTTTCCTACAGCCAAAAGGGGTGAGAAATTACACATCCTTGGGACGTCCCTAGCCCATTGAAGTTGGCATTTAAAAGGGTTAAGGTTAGGGTTTAGGGTAGGGATGTCCCAAGGATCCCGGATAGCATTGACCATTGTACATTCTTCTGTCTCTTTTACATAGCAGGTGATGGGTTCTGACTTCTGAACTTTTAAATATGAAATATCCTTATTATGTGAAATTTAATAAAACAATAATGTATGTTGATGCTAATATGATGTACAATATTCCATGATGTTTCTATATGATAATAGAGTAATATTTAATATGATGTACAATATTCCATGATGTTTCTATATGATAACAATAGAGTAATATATTTAATATGATGTACAATATTCCATGATGTTTCTATATGATAACAATAGCATAATATATTTAATATGATGTACAATATTCCATGATGTTTCTATATGATAACAATAGAGTAATATATTTAATATGATGTACAATATTCCATGATGTTTCTATATGATAACAATAGCATAATATATTTAATTTAAAGTTTCACTAATACATTTTTATTAACTTAATTATTATGATTCAACGTCAGTTCACCGTCTCACCTCATACTGTATTGGAGCAGCAGCAGCTGACTGCCCGGTTCAACGTCAGTTCACCGTCTCACCTCATACTGTATTGGAGCAGCAGCAGCTGACTGCCCGGTTCAACATCAGTTCACCGTCTCACCTCATACTGTATTGGAGCAGCAGCAGCTGACTGCCCGGTTTAACATCAATTCAACGTCTCACCTCATACTGTATTGGAGCAGCAGCAGCTGACTTGATCGTTGATGCTAATCATCATGTTTTGAATCTGAGAGTAAATAGATCCGACTACAACTCTAAAAATGAAGGGTTCAACTGGAGTTGTTCTCAGATCCCCTAAGAACCGTAGGGTTATTGGTCAATGAAAAACAGCCCCAAAAGGTTCTTCAAAGAACTTGTTAGAAGGTGGGTTCATCGAGGAACCTCCGTTGTTGCGGGACTTCTTCCGGGAACTTCGCAATTACAACTGAAAACGATGGTGACAAGTTTGGATGCGACAACAGTTAAAAAGGTTAAGTTGGGTTGATGTTTGGCTCTGAATATGTCTCGAAATAATTTATATAATAATAATATAACATACTAATAATGAATAACGAAGACAATGATGGTTTTCTGTGAATATCTTCCATAACGTTACTATAGTTAATTACCGTAAATATTAGAAAGCCGTTTTTGACCGTCGGCGTTGTATGAGCTACAGTACAGTACCGTTATCTAGCTAGCTAACGTTATGTCCTAACTAGGCACAACTAGGTTTGGATTATTTCCCTCAACTATATTCTTTCCCATATATTGTATACCGTTTCCATGAAGCCAACATGGCTTTACACTCATTAACGTAAGTTTCCAATCTAGAGCAGTTCTCACTTTTGTGAGAATGAACTAGCTAACGTTAACTAACTAACTAACTAAGGACGGTGACCTGTCCAGACGAGATGTTACAACGAACTGAATCGTCAATAGAGGTCTTCCTCTTTATATAGCCTGTTACAGCATGCAATACTATTAACTCACAAGGGGGCATAACGTTACATGTACAATACTATCTCATTTTGGAAACGTTACATGTACAATACTATCCCATTTTGGAAACGTTACATGGACAATACTATCCCATTTTGGAAACGTTACATGGACAATACTGTCCCATTTTGGAAACGTTACATGTACAATACTATCCCATTTTGGAAACGTTACATGAACAATACTATCCCATTTTGGAAGTTACATGGACAATACTATCCCATTTTGGAAACGTTACATGGACAATACTATCCCATTTTGGAAACGTTACATGGACAATACTATCCCATTTTGGAAAGGTTAAATGGACAATACTATCCCATTTTGGAAACGTTACATGGACAATACTATCCCATTTTGGAAATGTTACATGTCCGCCCCCTTGTGGAGGGAAATGAATATCTTAGATGGTAGCTGTAGATGGGATTCAAATGCATAATGGTATTAATACAGTGTCTAGACTACCTCTTTTGTATAAATGCCCTTCAGAATCCAAACACAGTATTGCCACGCAGCAAAATGTTGTGTATAATCTTTCACGTCAGCCTGATAAAATATTGAACAATTTGTGTACAAAGATATCTTAAAATGTGATAATTGGCCTGTATGGCAGTACTGTTACTGTATGGCAGTACTATATTGGCTAGTGCTTTCTCCAATATGTTCTTCTATTTTACATTACATTGTATGTCGATGCCATTTATCTTTCAATATGTATTTAATATATATATATATATATATATATATGTTTAAAATGCTTGTAAGACTATTCTTTGACACATTTTCTCTTCCTTTGAAATTCTTATAGGACAGAACATGGACACAATGCAATTGGGATCAAGAAGAAGGTACAGATCTGTTGTAGGACAGCTGCATTTGAAGTGTACATTTAACCTACATAGCAGTCAATACAAACTGAAATCTATTGGCATACAAATGTGTGCAAATTATCTTTTCAGATCTTCTCAGAAATGAATCAAGTCCATGGAATGGATATAGACAAAAAGATAATTCAAGGACTATCAGAGGTAGAGAGGCGAGGCAGGGGTGAGGACATCATCCTGCTATTTTGACAGTCCCTGAAGGAAATACAGAAGAGGGATTTGCTCTTATTCCTTCCCTTTCTCTAATGTATTTTGTAATAAAATTAGCAAGTGTAGTAATGTCATTGCTTTACTTTACTAGGACTGGAGACCACAGCAGTGATTCTGCTCTTTCCCAACCTCTTCAATGAGGACCCGAGTGGCCTTTATGTCCTTGACAAGGTATGCCTATGCACCAATCATCTGTTTCTTCATAAACATAGGTGTGCATGCTGATATAAAACTACAGCTGAACATTTGTTATGTTCTTGTTAATTGTATGTGTATTAATCTTTTCTTACTTTTGTTGACACAGATTTCACCGCTCTTCACTCCTTTACTGCACATCGGTGGAAATCCATTTCACCATGAGAGTGAAATCCCGCTGGCCTTTGATGGGGAGAACATCCACGCCCTCGAGGACGTCCCCATGGGACTTGGGGCTCTGCTACGGCTGTATTTTCTGTTTTCCCTTAAATTTCCCAAAAATGTCAGAAAAACACTTATGTTGTACTGTGTTCTGGGGATAAGAGAAGTTGGGGTGAAGTTACCAGGGCCGGTCATAAAGATGGCAAACTTCCTAACATAACTAAGTGGATACGATATACACACTAAAGCTGAAAAAAACTGTATTTAGCATCAAGTCTACAATATTGTTAGTTTACCTATGATTCATTTTTAATGTATGTTGTTTTTATTGTACATCATTATTTATATTTTTTTAAATGTCATGAAAAGCACTATACAAAGTAATGTATTATTTATTATGGTCTGACATGTCTGCAGAAATGTTGCTATTTTGTAATGTGTTTTGTTTGGTAAATTGTTTTGTAAATATTAATTCACATTTGTGGTGCCACTAAATAAACAATTAATATTTAAGTTGAAGAACCCCTAAAGGATACTCCAGGAACCTTTACTTTTTAGAGTGTATATTGATGAAGTCACCTTGTCCGAGAGACATTTACATAGTTATACACAGCCCAATTTGGGATGACTATTTTGGGGCGAAATAGCGGCCACAACAGACAGACCTGATATGGCCCATAATTCAACGTCCTTGGACGTCACGCGCTGACTGGGTATGACCAAAGTTATTTTATTTAGCTGCACTTTGTAGTACATTTTTACACTATAATAACTGTTTCTGACTCCACATCGCCTGTTTTCAAAGGGAGTCGTTGGCTTTTAGGGGCAGTCGCTTTTTAGCTTTTTGTCTGAAAGTATTTTCTCAACTGCGATACCAACTCCAGTCAGCAGATGGCGATGTGTGTCTTTCAGGTGATTCTGCCACTGTGACGTATAATCTTACACAATCACAACTCTCATATTGCAGTCAGACAATGCTCTTCCCAAACATAGCTAATCAATTAGTTGTTTTTCAACAATATTTTAACCTACAGGAATATTTTCCTCATTTCTGTCTCATGGTTAGTTCCTAGGATAATTTAACTGTAACTAACTTTTTAAATGCAACTAATACATTTACATTTTTCAATACTTCTAAAATGGGGTCCAGGTTTAAAATAATTACAGGTGTACCTTACTAGCTTATACTATATCATACAGCAGATGGCGATGTGCGTCTTTCAGGTGATTCTGCCACTGTGACGTATAATCTAGTGGACGGGACTCTTCTTCAACATCAACAGCTAGTCAGCCACCTTGTTTCACTCTAACTTTATGGAAAAAGGTTTAATTAATAAATCTAGCAATTCCTTTCATACTGGGAATATTTACAGGTGCACCTTACTAGAGTTTATACATATATATATATCATACATGGTCTGTATGTAAATGTAAATGTAAATGGATACGATATACACACTAAAGCTGAAAAATCTGTATTTAGCATCAAGTCTACAATATTGTTAGTTTACCTATGATTCATTTTTAATGTATGTTGTTTTTATTGTACATCATTATTTTTATATTTTTTTAAATGTCATGAAAAGCACTATACAAAGTAAATGTATTATTTATTATGGTCTGGCATGTCTGCAGAAATGTTGCAATATTGTAATGTGTTTTGTTTGGTAAATTGTTCTGTAAATATTTATTCACATTTGTGAATTTTCACTATCACCTTACACTATATCATACATATCATATCATACATCATCATACATGGTCTTAACTAGTAAACACAGATTCTAGTTTTCATCCAGTTCACACAGATAGCTGACTGTTTACACCTCCAAGGAGCCCCTCACAAAGGAATACACACTCAGAGCCTCCTGACTGGGCCCTGTTTACACCTCCACACAGGAATACACACTCAGAGCCTCCTGACTGGGCCCTGTTTACACACAGGAATACACACTCAGAGCCTCCTGACTGGGCCCTGTTTACACCTCCACACAGGAATACACACTCAGAGCCTCCTGACTGGGCCCTGTTTACACCTCCAAGGTGCCCCCCCTCACACTGGAATACACACTCAGAGCCTCCTGACTGGGTCCTGTCTACACCTCCACACAGGAATACACACTCAGAGCCTCCTGACTGGGCCCTGTTTACACCTCCACACAGGAATACACACTCAGAACCTACTGACTGGGTCCTGTTTACACCTCCAAGGTGACCCCCCTCACACTGGAACACTCAAGAGCCTCCTGCCTGGGCCCTGTTTACACCTCCACACAGGAATACACACTCAGAGCCTCCTCACTGGGCCCTGTTCACACCTCCAAGGTGCCATCCTCACACTGGAATACACACTCAGAGCCTCCTGGCTGGGCCCTGTTTACACACAGGAATACACACTCAGAGCCTCCTGTCTGGGTCCTGTTTACACCTCCACACAGGAATACATACTCAGAGCCTCCTGACTGGGCCCTGTTTACACACAGGAATACACACTCAGAGCCTCCTGACTGGGCCCTGTTTACACACAGGAATACACACTCAGAGCCTCCTGACTGGGCCCTGTTTACACACAGGAATACACACTCAGAGCCTCCTGACTGGGCCCTGTTTACACACAGGAATACACACTCAGAGCCTCCTGTCTGGGTCCTGTTTACACCTCCACACAGGAATACACACTCAGAGCCTCCTGACTGGGCCCTGTTTACACCTCCACACAGGAATACACACTCAGAGCCTACTGACTGGGCCCTGTATACACCTCCACACAGGAATACACACTCAGAGCCTACTGACTGGGCCCTGTATACACCTCCACACAGGAATACACACTCAGAGCCTACTGACTGGGCCCTGTATACACCTCCACACAGGAATACACACTCAGAGCCTACGAGGCTTAACTCCACTTTGCGAGTTTCCTCTTAATTAAAAAAAAAACTACTTTCGAGATGTGGTATCCACTCGGCTCGCTGCCTCTCAGATCAAAGGTGGGTCCATCTGCTCCGTTCCCAAAGTGTGGTCTCTGAGATCCCAAGTTTGAGGGATCGCTCGTGCACGATTTACCCAGGTCATCAGGAGCGGTCACAAAGGGAAGACTCACACCCCCATCAAGATTAACATCCCCAAATGTGGTTAATTTCTTTAATATCAAATGAGGAGACAAACTTATCACACAAGTCAGAGTTATTCTTAAACTAAATCTTTATTCACTTAATAATAAGGGAGTAGGTCAAGACAACGCACACATATAAAGTGAATCAATTGAGTGTTCTACGATAATGGCTGGTCGACAAATCACCCCCAGATGATTTGTTGAGAGCCACGAGACAAAAGTACAAAGGTATTTTACAGCCAAGATACACCCTTTCAATCTACATGACGAACAACAGATGTATAGAACGGGTCACAAGATTAATATTTGTATGAAAGATACCTATAATTCTCAGCAGACAGTATCTGCTGTAAAAACAGTACTCTTTGTGTAGAGACCAGGGTCTGGCCCTGGGGTCATCTCTCCCTGGTACCATATAGAACAGAAACATTAACCTCTTCTGGCTGCAGGGGCAGTATTGAGTAGCTTGGATGAAAGGTGCCCATTTCAAACGGCCTAGTACTCAATTCTTGCTCGTACAATATGCATATTATTATTACTATTGGATAGAAAACACTCAAGTTTCTAAATCCGTTTGAATTATATCTGTGAGTAAAACAACTCATTTTGCAGCAAACTTCCTGTCAGAAAGTGAAAAATCTGAAATCGAGGCTCTGTTCCAGGGCCTCCCTATTAATCTGCTTGAAATCTATTAGTATACATGCACTTCATACACCTTCCACTAGTTGTCAATAGGCAGTGAGAGAAGAAATGGAGTGTATAGGTATTTCTATGGTCAAAAGAGAGATCATGGAATGACAGGACCCCAATTTCCTCTGTTCAGGATGGCGCAGGAAGTACATCAGCATTGGCTTTTGAAAAGCTTTCGTTATAGACGGCTACTATCTCCGGCTTTGATTTTATTTGATAAATGTGACAATATCATCGTAAAGTATGTTTTTTTCAATATAGTTTCATCAGATTATCAACATTTTTTCGGGAGTTTTGGCGTGTTCTGTTCTCTGCGTTTGGTGACGATGGACAGCTTAGTGCCACTTTGCTAGTTTTGCTTGCTAATTCGAGAGGGAAAAAGGACATTCTAAATCCAAACAACGATTATTCTGGACAAAGAACCCCTTGTGCAAGATTCTGATGGAAGCTCAACAAAGGTAGGACCCATTTATGATGTTATTTCCTATTTCTGTCGAAAATGTGTAGTTGTGTTTTCCGCCGAGATTTTGGGCGCTCTCTAGCTATAACGTAAGCTGTATGTCGTACTGAAGTTATTTTTAGAATTCTAACACGGCGATTGCATTAAGAACTAGTGTATCTATCATTTCCTGTACAACATGTATTTTTTAGTAAAGTTTATGAATAGGTATTTGATCAGAATAGGTGAGTGTCAGAAATATATGCGGACATTCTGGGAAAAAGATGCTAAGTTTTCACAATGTATAACCACGGATTTCCGCTCTCAATATGCACATTTTCGAACAAACCATATATGTATTGTGTAATATGTTATAGGACTGTCATCTGATGAAGTTTATGAATGTTAGTGAAATAATTAATATCTTTTGCTGGTTTTGTCGCTATCGCTACTGTTGCCTTGAATCAATGTAGCTGTGTGGTTGGCTATTGTAGTAAGCTAATATAATGCTATATTGTGTTTTCGCTGTAAAACACTTAAAGAATCGGAAATATTGGCTGGATTCACAAGATGTTTGTCTTTCATTTGCTGTATTGGACTTGTTAATGTGTGAAAGTTAAATATTTCTAAAAAATATCTTTTGAATTTCGCGCCCTGCACTTGGACGGGCTGTTGTCATATTGAGCCCGACTTAAGGCTTGCAGCCCAAAGAAGTTAACTCATGCTCTGGAATGTGGTCTCTTTAGGTTTTTATCACCCAAAAGACATTGTAAATCTCCTGTCAGTGTTTTCTCCCAGAGGCCCATCCTCAGTAGAACACACAGACACAATAGTTCAAAGAACCCTCTATTCTGTTGCATAAAACAACCATTTGATGCAATAAAAGTTTTCTCAGTGTCCACTGAAAGTTGACAAGTAACAACAACTGGGACATAAAAGTCACCCACTAAATCTGCCCAAGAAGAGGCAAACAAAAGAAAAACCCACACCAAACTTACAGACAGGAAGCAAACCAAAACGGTAGCGCAACAAAAGGTGTTGACTCTCCACATCTATCAAGACAACTGGAGCACTGGACGTGCTACCGAGCTATACGTGCTACCGAGCTATACGTGCTAACGAGCTATACGTGCTAACGAGCTATACGTGCTACCGAGCTATACGTGCTACCGAGCTATACGTGCTACCGAGCTATACGTGCTACCGAGCTATACGTGCTAACGAGCTATACGTGCTAACGAGCTATACGTGCTATACGTGCTAACGAGCTATACGTGCGAATTGTAAGATGTAAGATTGTTAATACAATTGATTATAGACCAATTTATTATACTACGTCCATGTGTTTAGGCTGCAAGTATGTTGAAATTAAGTTGTTTTTCATTGGGGAAAAAAACTACAACTGCAACCGAACATATATTTGACGTTGGGCTTAAGTCTTATTTTCAACATCTTTTCAATGACATTTGGCTAAATGGGAATAGCGCAATGTTAAAACACAGTTTTAACGTGCCCAAATCAATACCCAATATGCAGAAACAGTTTGTGATATATTGAATATTGAAAACCTAAACATGTTGAAGTGTTGCATTTTGATTCAAGTGGGTCACCAACGTGGTAAGTGTAACACAATTTTTTTTGTCACTTTTTGTTAAATAAATAGTACTCTTTCAATTCAGGGCCTGGGTTTTTCCGCTGAGGCTAAAACCAATAGATAGATAATATAGATAGATAATATCAACTGAACAGGGGACAAACGTTTATGGTTCTACATTCTGACATTCATTCAAATAGATCAAAACTTATTAAAAATCTCCTACTACAATGTTAAAACATTCTACATTGTGACATTATTTCATTGATATCATGAAACAACTCCTTCATGTATGTATTTTCTGATGTTTAATCAGAGATATTTTATCAGAGTATCTCTTCCCACATCGATCACAGCTATTAGGTTTCACTCCTGTGTGTGTTCTCTGGTGTACTGTCAGCTGGCTAGATCTAATAAAACTCTTCCCACATTGATCACAGCTATGAGGTTTCACTCCTGTGTGTACTTGCTGGTGTCTAGTCAGATTGCTAGATGTAGTAAAACTCTTCCCACATTGATCACAGCCATAAGGTTTCTCTCCTGTGTGTGTTCTCTGGTGTTCAGTTAGATTGCTAGATGTAGTAAAACTCTTCCCACATTGATCACAGCCATAAGCTTTCTCTCCTGTGTGAATCCTCTGGTGTATAGTTAGATTGCCAGATGTAGTAAAACTCTTCCCACATTGATCACAGCTATAAGGTTTCTCTCCTGTGTGTCCCCGCTGGTGTCCTTTCAGGCTGCTTAAGTGAGAAAAACTCGTCCCACATTGATAACAGCCAAAAGGTTTCTCTCCAGTGTGTATTCTTTGGTGTGATTTCAGGGTTTGTAGTAGAATAAATCTCTTCCCACATTGATCACAGCTATAAGGTTTCTCTCCTGTGTGTGTTCTCTGGTGTATAGTCAGAGAGCTAGATATAGTAAAACTCTTCCCACATTGATCACAGCTATAAGGTTTCTCTCCTGTGTGTCCCCGCTGGTGTCCTATCAGGCTGCTTAAGTGAGAAAAACTCGTCCCACATTGATAACAGCCAAAAGGTTTCTCTCCAGTGTGTATTCTTTGGTGTGATTTCAGGGTTTGTAGTAGAATAAATCTCTTCCCACATTGATCACAGCCGTAAGGTTTCTCTCCTGTGTGAATTCTCTGGTGTTCAGTTAGATCGCTAGATGTAGTAAAACTCTTCCCACATTGATCACAGCTATAAGGTTTCTCTCCAGTGTGAATTCTTTGATGTATTTTAAGGTGTGATGAGTAGTTGAATCTTTTCCCACAGTCAGAGCAGCAGTGAGATTTCTTTCCTGTGGGTCTCTGCTGGTGTTTCTTGAGGAGTTCTGATCTGGAGAGACTCTTCTCTGCCTTGTCAGCATCATGTTGAGGCTCCCCAGAGGATCCACGATAGTCACGCCTCTCTCCTGTGTGAACGACAAAGTCAGATGATTAAAGATGGTTAAAGGCCCACAACAGCAGAAATCCACTGTTAATTTTAGGTAAAAGGTGATGCCCAGAACGTACCCGTGAAGTTGTACAACAATTGACGTCTGTTCAATTTGAAAATTAAGCCGGTCAAGACAGCAACAATAGTCATATTTAGTCTTGTTTTCACATTAGTAGTAACATTGATGATTGCAGGCTAGAAACACGTTTTTCAAGTTGTTGAAACTCTAAGCAGTGTGCCAGATGACTTTTGGTCTCCAATATAGGCCCCTTTCTGTGTTTGATAAAATTGCGGCACGAGGGCATAGCACACACAATTTGGTTGCAGAAACTCCTCCATGCTAATGAGGAAACCGCTAGTTATGGATGTAGTATATCTGCCTGGAGCAAAAATGGGGATCGAAGATTTTCACAATGTATTCTGAACATTACAGGGCAAGATCAGGAGTGCTACTCAAGGAAACTCACATTAAGTTCTGTGTCTATTCACTAATTCACCACCGTGGGGGAAAACTCAGGGGAGTTCTCATAGGCTGACAGCAAAAACAGCCTCCATTTACAGGTTGATTATGAGTGCATTTCACATTACTTTTGGATTATAAATTGTAAGGCTCGCTTGAATCACCTGCTTAAAATGTTTGTGTTATTGTCGAAAATCAACTGCTATATACTTAAAAAACACTTAACCAGGAAAATGCTCTTTGGCTAGCTTTAACATCAGCCATAACTTCACCTAACAACAACATAGACCTACTGTAGGACCCATAACTTCACCTAACAACAACACAGACCTACTGTAGGACCCATAACTTCACCTAACAACAACATAGACCTACTGTAGGACCCATAACTTCACCTAACAACAACATAGACCTACTGTAGGACCCATAACTTCACCTAACAACAACATAGACCTACTGTAGGACCCATAACTTCACCTAACAACAACACAGACCTACTGTAGGACCCATAACTTCACCTAACAACAACATAGACCTACTGTAGGACCCATAACTTCACCTAACAACAACATAGACCTACTGTAGGATCCATAATTTCACCTAACAACAAATAAAGGAAAATAGCTCTGTGTGTTGTACAATAGTCTATCCATCAAGGAACAGTTCTCTACACATTATGAGCTAAGTATCTCTGTGTACAAACAGACTAACGAGACCCTACAGTAAATCAAGCAGACAATAACATTATAAACACCAATTTGTTAGGGATGTTGGATCCAACGTGGAGCACGGCATAACTGTCTTTACCAGAGTAATGAATGAAGAAGCACTTTGGTTGTTGTTGCATGTCGTGATGTTTGTCATGTGACTGTCTTTCAGAAAATGATTTCCTGGATTAGCTGATGATAGTTGAACATGTGACTAACTAAATTGCCACAGTATTAAGAATGATGTGTAATTATTGAAGAAACGTGTTAATGACATTAATGGCGTTATCCATTTGGGTGTTGTCAATAAAGTTAAGGGGACTTTCGGTTAGAACCAATGGATTTAGCAAACTCTGAAATTATTTAGGATTTCTGTGCCCATGAAAACTGTTTTCCCAGCGTAACATAAGGAGCCACTGAATGTAACGTAGGTAGAGTGCATTTCAGAGATCTGAATACAAAGAACTGTATTAACAGGACAATAACCTAAACCACAAGGCCAAATCTACACTGGAGGAGCTTAACAAGATGACATTGAATGTTCCTGAGTGGCCTAGTTACAGTTTGGACTTAAATCGTCTTTAAAATCTATGGAAAGACTTGAAAATGGCTTTCTAGTAATGATCAACAACCAACTTGACAGAACAGGAAGGATTTAAAAAAGAATAATGAATATTCACATGAAGATCAGTCTCCTATTGGATGACATCACGACTTCCCATCAAGCCAACTCCTTGAAGGCCTTACTATGACATCACTCACTCCTTCTGGTTTGCAGTTGTCTAAAAAAACACTATTTTGCTCAAAACAATTTATTTGTTTCCCTTTAGTGTGTTTATACTTTACTGTGTTTATATGTCACTTTTCAACAGAAAAAGTTAAAAATCACTGGAGGACGTCATGAACAATTCCTACATTTTTTCTTTTTCGTTTTTCACCTTTATTTAACCAGGTAGGCCAGTTGAGAACAAGTTCTCATTTACAACTGCGACCTGGTCAAGATAAAGCAAAGCAGTGCAACAAAAACAACACAGAGTTACACGTGGGATAAACAAAAGTACAGTCAATAACACAATAGAAAAATCTATATATATATGTATATATGTATGTATATATATATATATGTATATATATATGTTAAGTTAAAAATCACTGGAGGACGTCATGAACAATACAGTGTGTGCAAATGGAGTACAGAGGCAGTAAAGGCAATAAGGCAATAAATAGGCCGTAGTAGCAAAGTAATTACAATTTAGCATATTAACACTGGAGTGATAGATGTGCAGATGATGATGTGCAAGTAGAATTACTGGTGTGCAAAAGAGCAAAAAAAGTAAATAAAAACACGGGGATGAGGTATGCAGTTGGATGGGCTATTTACAGATGGGCTATGTACAGCTGCAGCGATCGGTAAGCTGCTCAGATAGCTGATGCTTAAAGTTAGTGAGGGAGATATGAGTCTCCAACTTCAGCGATTTTTGCAATTCGATCCAGTCACTGGCAGCAGAGAACTGGAAGGAAAGAGGTGTTGGCTTTGGGGATGACCAGTGAGATATACTTCCTGGAGCGCGTCCTATGGGTGTGTGTGGCTATGGTGACCAGTGATCTGAGTTAAGGCAGCCTAGCAAAGACTTATAGATGACCTGGAGCCAGTTGGTTTGGCGACGAATATGTAGCGAGGGCCAGCCGACGAGAGCAGTGGTATATGGGGCTTTGGTGACAAAACGGATGGCACTGTGATAGACTGCATCCAGTTTACTGAGTAGAGTGTTGGTGGCTATTTTATAGGTGACATCATCGAAGTCGAGGATCGGTAGGATGGTCAGTTTTACGAGGGTATGTTTGGCAGCAAAAGTGAAGGATGCTTTGTTGCGAAATAGGAAGCCGATTCTAGATTTAGTTTTGGATGGGAGATGCTTAATGTGAGTCTGGAAGGAGAATTTACAGTCTAACCAGACACCTAGGTATTTGTAGTTGTCCACGTATTCTAAGTCAGAGCCGTACAGAGTAGTGATGCTGGACGGGCGAGCAGGTGCAGGCAGTGATCGGTTGAATAGCATGCATTTAGTTTTACTTGCGTTTAAGAGCAGTTGGAGGCCACGGAAGGAGAGTTGAATGGCATTGGTAGGTGGATTGGATACCACCAGCAGGTATATCTCTCTGGTCACCCCCAAAACCAATTCCTCCTTTGGCCGCCTCTCCTTCCAGTTCTCTGCTGCCAATGACTGGAACGAACTAAAAAAATCTCTGAAACTGGAAACACATCTCCCTCACTAGCTTTAAACACCAGCTGTCAGAGCAGCTCACAGATTACTGCACCTGTACATAGCCCATCTATAATGTAGCCCAAACAACTACCTCTTCCCCTACTGTATTTATTTATTTTGCTCCTTTGCACCCCATTATTTCTATTTCTACTTTGCACATTATTCCACTGCAAATCTACCATTCCAGTGTTTGACTTGGTATATTGTATTTACTTCGCCACCATGGCCTTTTTTTGCCTTCACCTCCCTTATCTTACCTCATTTGCTCACATCGTATATAGACTTATTTTTCTACTGTATTATTGACTGTATGTTTGTTTTACTCCATGTGTAACTCTGTGTTGTTGTATGTGTCGAACTGCTTTGCTTTATCTTGGCCAGGTCGCAGTTGTAAATGAGAACTTGTTCTCAACTTGCCTACCTGGTTAAATAAAGGTGAAATAAATAAATAAAATAGATCAGCAACGGTGGCTTGCAAACAGTGGATAGTAAGTAGCCCACCTTTGGAATAACTATGTATAGTTATAACTGTAGTATCCTGTATAACTGTAGTATCCTGTATAACTGTAGTATCCTGTATAACTATGTATAGTTATAACTGTAGTATCCTGTATAACTGTAGTATCCTGTATAACTGTAGTATCCTGTATAACTATGTATAGTTATAACTGTAGTATCCTCTATAACTGTAGTATCCTGTATAACTATGTAGTTATAACTGTAGTATCCAGTATAGTCTGGGAGGAGGTGAAACCACTCAGGCTTATTTGATGTGATCTAATGTTTTGATCATCTAGTTTTCCTTACAAGCATTCAGTCACCAAAGGGGGTTTGGTCATTCCTTTGTTTATATACTGTCTCATTGACAAAAATATTTTGGATTATTTGTTTACATCATTCCTTTGTCTCGACATATACAGTAAACGTGCTGAGGTTCTAATGTTGCCAAGGAGACACATTTTATTTATTTATTTAGTTTGGAGGGTTGGGGGTCTGACATCCAGGAGACACATTTTATTATTTATTTACAGTTTGGAGGGTTGGGGGTCTGACATCAAGGAGACACATTTTATTTATTTATTTACAGTTTGGAGGGTTGGGGGTCTGACATCCAGGAGACACATTTTATTATTTATTTACAGTTTGGAGGGTTGGGGGTCTGACATCCAGGAGACACATTTTATTATTTATTTACAGTTTGGAGGGTTGGGGTTCTGACATCCAGGCGACACATTTTAGTTCTAATGGTGCCGTTCTGTTATTCTTTTCAGCTTCTTTTTCCAAGCATCTTACATTACTCTGAGACTAGTTATCCTGGGATCTTACATTACTCTGAGACTAGTTATCCTGGGATCTTACATTACTCTGAGACTAGTTATCCTGGGGAATAGTTTCAATACATTTGCAAAAAACCTAAACCTGTTTTTGCTTTGGCATTATGGGGTATTGTGATGTCATTATGGGGTATTGTGATGTCATTATGGGGTATTGTGATGTCATTATGGGGTATTGTGATGGCATTATGGGGTATTGTGATGGCATTATGGGGTATTGTGAAAGATTTTAGAATAAAGGGATGCACCGATATTACATTTTTGGCTAATAACAATATCTAATATTTTCCTTGCCCCAAAAACGATACAGATAACCAGTATTTAAAATTTTAGAGGCCTTTTAAGCATTCTAGTACAGCACTCTAATAGTTAACACACACACGGATGCAGCGGTCTAAATCACTGCATCTCAGTGCAAGAGGTGTCACTACAGTCCCTGGTTCGAATCCAGGCTGTATCACATCCGGCCGTGATTGGGAGTCCCACAGTAGTTGTCTGTTATTGGTGTAGAGGGGAAGACAAAAGAGAGGGAACCCACATATGGATAGGAAGATAGAAATTATCATTATTATGGAAAATATTCATTTAAAATCCAGGATTTTTACAACTTCAGCTCTCTTGGTCAAGCCAGTAGGATACAGTAGGTTGTATCTCTCTAGGTCATGCAAGTAGGTTACAGTAGGTTGTATCTCTCTAGGTCATGCCAGTAGGCTACAGTAGGTTGTATCTCTCTAGGTCATGCCAGTAGGCTACAGTAGGTTGTATCTCTCTAGGTCATGCCAGTAGGCTACAGTAGGTTGTATCTCTCTAGGTCATGCCAGTAGGTTACAGTAGGTAGTAACTCTCTAGGTCATGCCAGTAGGTTACAGTAGGTTGTATCTCTCTAGGTCATGCCAGTAGACTACAGTAGGTTGTATCTCTCTAGGTCATGCCAGTAGGCTACAGTAGGTTGTATCTCTCTAGGTCATGCCAGTAGGCTACAGTAGGTTGTATCTCTCTAGGTCATGCCAGTAGGCTACAGTAGGTTGTACATCTCTAGGTCATGCCAGTAGGCTACAGTAGGTTGTAACTCTCTAGGTCATGCCAGTAGGTTGTATCTCTCTAGGTCATGCCAGTAGGCTACAGTATGTTGTATCTCTCTAGGTCATGCCAGTAGGTTACAGTAGGTTGTAACTCTCTAGGTCATGCCAGTAGGTTACAGTAGGTTGTAACTCTCTAGGTCATGCCAGTAGGCTACAGTAGGTTGTAACTTTCTAGGTCATGCCAGTAGGTTACAGTAGGTTGTATCTCTCGAGGTCATGCCAGTAGGTTACAGTAGGTTGTATCTCTCTAGGTCATGCCAGTAGGCTACAGTAGGTTGTATCTCTCTAGGTCATGCCAGTAGGCTACAGTAGGTTGTATCTCTCTAGGTCATGCCAGTAGGTTACAGTAGGTTGTATCTCTCTAGGTCATGCCAGTAGGTTACAGTAGGTTGTATCTCTCTAGGTCATGCCAGTAGGTTACAGTAGGTTGTATCTCTCTAGGTCATGCCAGTAGGTTACAGTAGGTTGTAACTCTCTAGGTCATGCCAGTAGGCTACAGTAGGTTGTATCTCTCTAGGTCATGCCAGTAGGTTACAGTAGGTTGTATCTCTCTAGGTCATGCCAGTAGGCTACAGTAGGTTGTATCTCTCTAGGTCATGCCAGTAGGCTACTGTAGGTTGTATCTCTCTAGGTCATGCCAGTATGTTACAGTAGGTTGTATCCAAGTGGAAACAATTATCAACCCAATGTGGAAAGTGTCGAATTTGGTCAACAACAAAATGAAAGGCTTAGTTAGGTTTACTTGATCAAACAGATGTTTCATAATGCTTAAGTTGTTATGTGGACACGTGACATACCGACAACTGATAAAAAACACTATAGGAGTTGTCTCCAGATCGCTATGCATATTCATGCTAGTAGCTTAGCATCTCTCTCCATTGAATACAGGCGGTGCATATTCATGCTAATAGCTTAGCATCTCTCTCCATTGAATACAGGCGGTGCATATTCATGCTAGTAGCTTAGCATCTCTCTCCATTGAATACAGGCGGTGCATATTCATGCTAGTAGCTTAGCATCCCTCTCCATTGAATATAGGCGGTGCATATTCATGCTAGTAGCTTAGCATCTCTCTCCATTGAATACAGGCGGTGCATATTCATGCTAGTAGCTTAGCATCTCTCTCCATTGAATACAGGCGGTGCATATTCATGCTAGTAGCTTAGCATCTCTCTCCATTGAATACAGGCGGTGCATATTCATGCTAGTAGCTTAGCATCTCTCTCCATTGAATACAGGCGGTGCACATTCATGCTAGTAGCTTAGCATCTCTCTCCATTGAATACAGGCGGTTGCAGTCAACAACCCTCATAGAATATAAACAATAGATTACAATAATAAGATGAATCCACCAATCCAAAGAAAGGATAGGCGGGAGCTAGACAACCCGCAGTGAAGCTTTGTGGACAACAACTCCCCTTGTTAGGGCGGAGAGACGTCTTGTCAGTATATCCATTATCTTTGGTGTAGCCAACCCAACTCTCACATGGCACTATTGGGGGGCACGGTGTGTAGTAAAACATCACTACATGAAAATCACTACATGCAGTGCCCCCCAGTCTGCGGTCAGCAGATAGACCCTTCTCAAATCTATATGTTAAGTCACTTTTTGGAAACGGAACGGAGAAAATAAGGGGTAGCTTGCTCTCTAGTCATCTGATTCTAGACATATCAGTCATCATCCTGGGCCCTCCGTTGAAGAGGTATTGACGAGCCAACTCCGAATATCCAAAGTTAAAAACACATTTAAGGCGGTACTTACTGGTGTTACTCAGATCTCCTATCTCCACCTCTTCATCTTTCAATGTGACAGTAATCTCTCCTTCCTTCTTCACTACAAAAACTGCATCCTCCTCTTTCTCTTCATCCTCTTCTTTTACTGAAACGTCTTTCTCTTCTTTCACTCTGAACGCGTCTTCCTCTTCTTTCACTGAAACGTCTTTCTCGTCTTCTTTCAGGGTAACAGCCTCACCCTCTACTTTTTGTTTTACTGTAACATCCTCTTCTTCCTTCTCCTCTTTCACGACAATGTTCAGCCCAAGAGCTTCTTTCTCCGTCCAGCAGACCTCCTCTTCTTTAACGAGAGTGGAGTAGTTTATTGAACTCATGGTCGGGGATGTTAGCTAGCTAGCTATCATTAGCGACTAGGCTAGTGCTAATTTAACCAGCCAGCTACTATAGTTGACTAATACAAAATAACGTAATATTAAATTAAATAGGTTAACAAGTAGATACGACCTAAGTGTGTCTAACACACAGTAGCTAATATACACCGAAAGCGTATAAATAGCTTGAATCTTTCGGCTATGTTGGCTAGCAAGCTACCGAGGTGGTTGACGAGCTGTTTAGGAAGAACCGTCCACTAGATTATACGTCACGGCAGCAGCATCGCCTGAAAGACGGACATCGCCGTCTGCTGACTGGAGAGGAAACGCAGTTGAGGATCATATTTTATTTTCAGACAAAGATTATTTTAAATGGATTTAATTAAATAATACTATTATATTGAGAGATACAAAGACAGGAATGTGTTAATCGATTAGTGCGAATAAAAAATGTTTATTGCAGCACATTTAAGGCAGTTTCATTAAGTCAAACTAAATCTAAATAAGTAGCTAGCTACTGTAGGTCTATACTGCTCCTACATGGTGTAACAATACATCATGTAGATGTATATAATGAACTGACTAGGTCCATACTGCTCCTACATGGTGTAACAATACATCATGTAGATGTATATAATGAACAGACTAGGTCTATACTGCTCCTACATGGTGTAACAATACATCATGTAGATGTATATAATGAACAGACTAGGTCTATACTGCTCCAACATGGTGTAACAATAAATCATATAGATGTATATAATGAACAGACTAGGTCTATACTGCTCCAACATGGTGTAACAATACATCATATAGATGTATATAATGAACAGACTAGGTCTATACTGCTCCAACATAGTGTAACAATATATCATGTAGATGTATATAATGAACAGACTAGGTCCATACTGCTCCTACATGGTGTAACAATATATCATGTAGATGTATATAATGAACAGACTAGGTCCATACTGCTCCTACATGGTGTAACAATACATAATGTAGATGTACACTACCATTCAAAAGTTTGAGGTCACTTGTTTTTGAAAGAAAATCAATTTTTTTCATTTATTTAACTCTTTTTGCTTTGTCATTATGGGGTATTGTGATGTCATTATGGGGTATTGTGTAGATTGATGAAGGGAAAAAATGATTTAATCCATTTTAGGATAAGGCTGTACCGTAACAAAATGTGGAAAAGGTGAAGGGGTCTGAATAATATCTGACTGCACTGTATATATAGGGCCAGTAGTTAGTGACATCACTTCATGAAACAGGAGGTACAAATATATAACATAGGTTCACAATATCAACATTCACTGTATCAAAATATAGGACCAAGCTGGAAGTGTAAACGCCAGCCCAGCCACAATCCTAGAGGTTCACTGATGATCAACCTCCTCCTTCACATCTGACTCCTGATGATCAACCTCCTCCTTCACATCTGACTCCTGATGATCAACCTCCTCCTTCACATCTGACTCCTGATGATCAACCTCCTCCTTCACATCTGACTCCTGATGATCAACCTCCTCCTTCACATCTGACTCCTGATGATCAACCTCCTCCTTCACATCTGACTCCTGATGATCAACCTCTTTCACATCTGACTCCTGATGATCAACCTCCTCCTTCACATCTGACTCCTGATGATCAACCTCCTCCTTCACATCTGACTCCTGATGATCAACCTCCTCCTTCACATCTGACTCCTGATGATCAACCTCCTCCTTCACATCTGACTCCTGATGATCAACCTCCTCCTTCACATCTGACTCCTGATGATCAACCTCCTCCTTCACATCTGACTCCTGATGATCAACCTCCTCCTTCACATCTGACTCCTGATGATCAACCTCCTCCTTCACATCTGACTCCAGTGATCAATCCAGAGCGTCTTCTTTTTTGGGGAATCCCGATGGACGACGTCTTCGAATAGGACGTCATCCCCACAACCGCCCACAAGTTAATTGTCATTCAGGTTATCAATGGGAAGAACATTAGCAATATGTCCTGTCTGGTAACTTGTCTCGTTCAAAGGATTTACATTGACAGGTGCACAGGGAGAAACACCATTAAAAAAACTCAGTTGATCTTAAACTGCGGAAACACTTTTGGAAGTCTTTAACTGCATCAAAGTCTGTGGCCTGTGATGTTGGGACAAATGATAGTCCCTTATTATACAAGAGACAAAATCCACAAATTGTACAGCACAACGGCAGAGTCATGTCTTCAGTGTAAAACTAACAATGACTCAGTAATCCTTCTGGGAATGTTATGATGTCATAAAGTTATGGGCGGAGTTAGAAAGTTGGCTGTCAGAAGTACAGTTATACAATGTAAAATTACTTTTAATCCGTCTGTCTGTATATTTCAAAACATGGCTTTTGAGGGTGCAGTGAGATACCCCAGAGTTGGACGATACTTTTCTCATAAATCATCTTAAATATAATACTTAATTAAACCTGGAAATCAACCAATCCTCTGTTGTTAATTCAGTAGAAAGGTCAAATGCTTTATTATCTAAAAGTTGAAAGTGACGGAGAGAAATAAAATGGTGCTGATGAATGCTCTGGCTGTGTTCCAGTGGGTCTGGACAGGTGTGATGTAGTTAATGGAGATGGAGGTGTGTTCTAGTGGGTCTGGGCAGGTGTGATGTAGTTAATGGAGATGGAGGTGTGTTCTAGTGGGTCTGGGCAGGTGTGATGTAGTTAATGGAGATGGAGGTGTGTTCTAGTGGGTCTGGACAGGTGTGATGTAGTTAATGGAGATGGAGGTGTGTTCTAGTGGGTCTGAACAGGTGTGATGCAGTTAATGGAGATGGAGGTGTGATGTAGTTAATGGAGATGGAGGTGTGTTCTAGTGGGTCTGGGCAGGTGTGATGTAGTTAATGGAGATAGGGCTGTGTTCTAGTGGGTCTGGGCAGGTGTGATGTAGTTAATGGAGATAGGGCTGTGTTCTAGTGGGTCTGGGCAGGTGTGATGTAGTTAATGGAGATGGAGGTGTGTTCCAGTGAGTCTGGGCAGGTGTGATGTAGTTAATGTTTGTATGGTGTTGTAATTTGTATGTGTATGTTGATAAAATATCAAATGAAATATATGTTTTAAGTCCCAATGCAAAGTTATACCTTATTACATAAAACCAATCAGAATTTAGAAGAATGCCAAAGTCAGGTGTGTGTAATATGGAGGACCAGCCTATTCCCTATGATGTAAACTACAACAGAAATAACTTAAAATGTAGAATTTCAAATTAAACCAATCGTTTGCACTCGTGACTTGAGTGATTAAAGTAAACCAACGTTTTGGAAATACATAACGCCATCTAACCAACTATTTATCTTAGCCAGCCAGCTAACATTAGCTATTTAGTCAACTAGCTATGGTCAGCGAGCTGGAGCCCAACTATTTGAGACCAGTTAGAACCCAACTAACAAAACCCAACTAAAACATAACTGCAGATCAAAAGAGACAAACAGAATGATGGCAGGGAAAATCCCAAAAATATAAAGATTACAGGTGTCAATCAGCTAGCGCGCTAGCAGTTAGCCAAGGTTGTAAAAGTTGCAGAACTCCCATAGTCTACTTCACAGAGAACATGCTGAAAAGTAGTGATGGGGAAAAAAAACTTCCTGAATCATTGATGCTTTCTAACCAATTGTGTCAAAATAGGTTCATTACTCAAGGCTTTGAGCGAAACAGAATTTAGAACAGCCACATTTTATAGATGAAGTCACACACCGTAGCAGCATAGCCTTTATGTCATTATTATAGATGACATCCCACACCATAACACGTAGCAGCAAGTTACCAAACTAATCAGGTGGTTCTTCTACGAAATACTACGAATTAATCTTCAGACGTCATTGATCACGTGATGCTGATAAAGTGATACAGGCATCAGCACACTGCTTTGAATGATTGTTTTGTGATTTGGACACGGCTCGTAGCTCCGGTACGTAACATATCGACAAGTTGACACAACATAAAGGATGAGCTATTGAGCTAGATATCAACCTATCGAGCTAGTGTGACCTTCCCGGTCTCTCAAGTCAGTGAGTCAACACAGGAAGGAGCAATGGATGGATAGTTCATTTATTTCCAAAGCTGCAATGATGGGACACACACAGTAAGGATGAATGATCAGTTGTGACGGGATATAAATAGAACTCCCACAGCAATTCTCCATAAATCTGCCCTATAATATACTAACCAAAAAAACTATTGAAATGTCTATCAAAGTAATTGTGATCGTATAGTGGATTTAACAATTCCTACTAATTCATAATTTACTATAATAAATGAATCAATTGTTTCCATGTATCTCATATTCACTACATCAGAATAAACTGTCATCCATTTTAGTATCAAAATATATCAAATTAACCTGGAAAATGACTAAATGTCCCCCTCTGGCGGTGAAGAAGTATAACACACCTAAACTAACAAAACCGGGCTAATAAACTGGCAGGTGTTCATGGGTTTAGAGAACATGTACTTCATACATTTGTCATAAATGACCTGCATTGATGAGACACACAGTGTGGATGAATGATCAGTAGTCGACAGGGTAAAAATAACACTCCTAAAGAAGATGCGTTTTCCAGTTAGATACCAACTTGAAAGAGGGAACTTTAGCAAAAAACCCACATGGAAAACGGAGATTTGGCAAATAACATATAAAGAGAGGCTTATTTGACGCCAAACCAACAACAGTAGTTACTAAAACATAAATTGCTAATGTATGATTTAAAATGTGGATTTTATGGTGTAATG
This sequence comes from Salvelinus fontinalis, assembly GCF_029448725.1. NCBI lineage: Eukaryota > Metazoa > Chordata > Actinopteri > Salmoniformes > Salmonidae > Salvelinus > Salvelinus fontinalis. The sequence continues at coordinate 25,868 of NW_026602000.1, forward strand.
TCAACTTTATATATTTCTATCCCGGGACTATTCAATTTTGAACTCACCCACAGCAATTCTCCATAAATCTGCTGTGGATTACCCAGAATCCCGAAATAAATTAATACATATGTGATAATTCAAAAACATAACTGGTTGTGCTTGTAGGGAACCAGATCGTGAACACAACTAAGTTACTAAGTCTATAACCACACTGTATTGTTACACTGGTGAGTAAAAACTCATGCTTCCTACACTAACTTTTTGTCTGAACATTATAATATATATTTTACGTCACACTTGCGTCATTGTCTTAAAGTCGCACATCTCCATCGCAGTCAGAGGTTCAGACTGAGCGTTACCCACTGCAGTCAGCAGATGGCGGTGTGCGATTTTAAGGCAATGCTGTTAGTGTGACGTATAATCTAGTGGACGGAACGCAATGCTGTTAGTGTGACGTATAATCTAGTGGACGGAACGTTTCTTTCAGCAGCAGCAACAGTTATTCAGCCACCTCGGTAGCTTGCTAGCCAAAATAGCCGAACCCATAAAGCTCTTTAGACGCTTTAGTGTATATTAGCCACTGTATTTTAAACCCTCGTCTGTCGTCTGGTTAGTTAGTTATCATATTTCATTTCATATTTACAGTGTTGTTGTTATTATTCAGCTAGCGGGCTGGTTAAGTTAGCATTAGCCTAGCTAGCTAACGTCTCCGACCATGAGTTCACTAAATTACTCTCTTCCTGCTGAAGAAGAGACGGTCTGTTGGACGGAGAAAGAAGCTCTCATCAAAGAGGAGGAGGAAGAGAAGGATGTTACAATACAAAAACAAGTAGAGGGTGAGGCTGTTACCCTGAAAGAAGAAGAGAAAGACGTTTCAGTGAAAGAAGAGGAAGACGTTACAGTGAAAGAAGAGGCGTTCAGAGTGAAAGAGGAGGAGGGTGTTACAGTAAAAGATGAGGAGGATTCAGTTTTTGAAATGAAAGCGGAGGAGATTACGGTCTCATCGGAAGAAGAGGAGGAGGAAACTGGATATCTGGGCCCGATTTCCCAAACGCAATTTAAGGCATGCAGTGGTTCTAAAGATGAACTTAGCCATAAGATGGTTTTGAGAAACCGGGCCGTGATTACCACTGGTAAGTACTGTCTTAAAAACAGAGGTACAAACTCTGCAGTTGTTGAACTGATGTTTGGTGTTAAAGGGGAAATACGTTTTTTTTACTCCAATGTTTAGAAACAATGTAAATCAACACTGTATAGCCTCAACATGGTTAAAACTATAATGCTGATATCATGGATGGTCAGTCCTTGCATCCATAGGTCTGTCTGTGAATTTGAGACTAGTTAAATGTCTCCAGGCCCATCATCATCTTATTAGCAAAACAGTTGTGGAATGAGAGCCTTGTTATTGTTTCAACTGCAGGTTGGTTGATTGATGTGTGGCTTTTTTAAAGGGACAACCTAGTATTTAAACAGCAACAAAATGGCTGCCAAGAGACTTGGTTTGGTAAACAGCTGAGGGATGGGGCTGGAGAAATGTAACCACTCTAAAATTCATAGAGAAAGCTATTGTAGCAACCCTAACTCAACACCTAGCGAACTCGTCAAGAAGTTCAGACATCTTGGTGTAACAGTTATAAGGTGTTGGCTTGACAGTCACTGGACCCAGGTTTGAGTTCAGCTCAGGGCTTCCCCACGAATTTACTACACTATGAATACAAGGACTGGCAATGCATGATGTCATAATGATAGTTTAACCAGATTTCTAGGATATATATTATATTCTAGAATTCATCCATGATGTCATAATGATAGTTTAACCAGATTTCTAGGATATATATTATATTCTAGAATTCATCCATGATGTCATAATGATAGTTTAACCAGGTTTCTAGGATATATAGTATATTCTAGAATTCATCCATGATGTCATAGTGATAGTTTAACCAGGTTTCTAGGATATATAGTATATTCTAGAATTCATCCATGATGTCATAGTGATAGTTTAACCAGGTTTCTAG
>NW_026602001.1:0-27822 GCF_029448725.1 Salvelinus fontinalis
AACCTTACCCTAACCCTAAACCTAACCCTAAACCACTCTAAAAAATATACCTTACCCTAACCTTAACCCTAAACTTAACCATTTTACTAACCATACCTAACCCTAACCCCCACCCCAAGGACAGACGACTCTTTAACCCTAATAATGGGTTAATCTACAAGTGGGCACCATGGGGTCTACAACTTTGGCCGGCCGCGCCCAGACCCCTCCGGACCGCGCGCATATGATGTGGAGTGCACCCCCTCCCTTCCCCCCTCCGGTTTCCACGTGTCAGAGATGGAAGTGGATCAACCGACTCAAAACTAGAAACCAAACACTGGCGAGTCACCGCTGCATTGCCTACCGAGGGATCTGGACGCAGCAAGCCAAGGAAATTTTTATCCCTTTAATTTACTGGGATTATCTTAAATCGGGCCTTTTCTAGGGGTGTTGATTCTCCACCCATCATACTTCTCCAAGGAATGGTTGGATGGTAAAGAGGTTTAAAATTATCTTTATAATTATCGTTAGATTTAATACAACCTAAAATGACCCTACTTTACTCCTGACCCTTGGATGCACATCACCTACTCTACTTTTTTCAACGAAAAGGAATCATCCTTCATCATCACCAAAGACCCCGGATTCTACCACTACACACTACACACTACACACTTCAACATCAAAGACCCTGGATTCTACCACTACACACTACACACTACACACTTCAACATCAAAGACCCCGGATTCTACCACTACACACTTCAACATCAAAAGACCCCGGATTCTACCACTACACACTACATACTACACACTTCAACATCAAAGACCCCGGATTCAACCACTACACACTTCACACTACACACTTCAACATCAAAGACCCCGGATTCCACCACTACACACTACACACTACACACTTCAACATCGAAGACCCTGGATTCAACCACTACACACTACACACTTCAACATCAAAGACCCCGGATTCTACCACTACACACTTCAACATCAAAAGACCCCGGATTCTACCACTACACACTACATACTACACACTTCAACATCAAAGACCCCGGATTCAACCACTACACACTACACACTACACACTTCAACATCAAAGACCCCGGATTCCACCACTACACACTACACACTACACACTTCAACATCAAAGACCCTGGATTCAACCACTACACACTACACACTACACACTTCAACATCAAAGACCCCGGATTCAACCACTACACACTACACACTACACACTTCAACATCAAAGACCCCGGATTCCACCACTACACACTACACACTACACACTTCAACATCAAAGACCCTGGATTCTACCACCACACACTACCTACTTCAACATCAAAGATCCTGGATCCTACCACTACACACCACACACTACACACTACATACTTCAACCGGAACTCCTGCAAAGACATCACCTTTTTCAACCAAAGACAAAGATTTTTTTTCACCAAAGAACAAGACTTCACCACCCTGACACAGGTATAAAGGGATCTCCACTCACCCTGACGAACGTATCTCCAATTTAGGAGTTAAAAGGAACAAATTATAACATAGGCTCACCCCACTCACACCTCTGCACCATACACAAACAAACCAAAAACCCAGGTAAGACCCCCACCCATACGACACCAACCCTACTACAAGCTTTACCAGGAAGGCTGGACCACTGTATACCTAAGATACAGGCATGGGGATAACAAAAAAGAACCACCCAAACGATGTATCTGGATCAAAAACTACAACAATCATCCCCCACACAGGTAAGTATCAACATTGAACACTACACCCTCCCCCGGGCATGTATTCACCTACTGGAGAAGTTACACCTACTTCGGGAGAGACACATCAATGGAAACAGCCAAAACAGTTTTTCCGGACCCATATCTCCCATTCTCCCAAATGGACATGAACGCGACAACACGGCAAAATCTACCGGACTTACAGGATCCCAAATGGACGTTAACGCGATGCTAGCTATACTCCGGTAAAAAGCACCAACACTAAACGACAAGTAAAGCACCATCCCGAAGCATGCCAGAGTGAAACTACCCCTCGGATACCCTACCTCTAACTACACCCTAATGGAGGCACCAGGTTTTAGCCCTCTAAACACTACAAGAAGACCTAGAACACACGACCACCATTTCTCTCTAAACATCGCTCTTCACTATTCTCATGACGTGACTACAAAGGCGGGAAAAATATCTTCACCACACTTGAAGGCTCATAACAAGACCTATGGGTCACCTAGAACCCCAACTATTGACTCATTATATCCCCACGGATGTCTACTCTACCCTCAATTATTCCTGACACCACAGAACCTTATCTTGGGTTCTTTCCAGGACCAAACTCTCAACTAGAGCAGACCGCTCCAAACGCTAACACACAAGTCTATGGGGAGAGAAAGGTCAAACACACCTTTTCACAGGGGGATCTATCATACTTCTACACATCACAGGAACTCCACGTAGGGCTCATCTTGACCCTGAAGACTTCTAGTCTTACCCAAAATTGACCTGGTACCTCTCGGACACCCACAACCCAAACAGCACCCCAAAAGCAAAGTGCCTACTTTACATCGCAATTCACTACACTCAATGACGTGACCTCAAAGGCGGGAAAAATATCTTCACCACACTTGAAGGCTCATAACAAGACCTATGGGTCACCTAGAACCCCAACTATTGATTCATTATATCCCCACGGATGTCTACTCTACCCTCAATTATTCCTGTCACCACAGAACCTTATCTTGGGTTCTTTCCAGGACCAAACTCTCAACTAGAGCAGACCGCTCCAAACGCTAACACACAAGTCTATGGGGAGAGAAAGTTCAAACACACCTTTTTCAAAGAAGGATCTATTATACTTCTACACATCACAGGAACTCCACGTATGGCTCTTCTTGACCCCTAAGACTTCTAGTCTTACCTAAAATTGACCTGGTACCTCTCGGACACCCACAACCCAAACAGCACCCCAAAAGCAAAGTGTCTACTTTTCCTGTACTATTCTCCATAGGAATCAACGACAGAGGCCTCTCCATCACTTAACAGACTCACAGACGCCGCATCCAAATTGAATAGCGATCTCATTGGACGAACCACGGCCATACCCCTCACATGGCAACAGCTTGCACACCTCATGCACCAATGGGATTAGAGCTACCTGACAAAAACCACGCCCCAGCTATTTCCTATAAAAAGAGGAGCATCTCTCAGTCTCAGCATCATTAGGGTCAGGAGACCCCAACGCCATCCACTGGCCAAAGACTCAAGCTGGAACGCTACAAGGACTACCTCTTCCTCAACGGATCTACTGAATCTACTGGGCTCTAGCTACACGCTACCCCCTATAAAGACACCTCACCTGGATAAAGACATCAACTGAGGCTCCCTCCCCACTGGCATCTTACTCAACGGATCTACTGGGCTCTAGCTACACGCTACCCCCTATAAAGACACCTCACCTGGATAAAGACATCAACTGGGGCTCCCTCCCCACGGGCATCTCATCAGATCTACTGGGCTCTAGCCATACGCTACTCCCTATAAAGACACCTCACCTGGATAAAGACATCAACTGGGGCTCCCTCCCCACGGGCATCCCATCAGATCGACTGGGCTCTAGCTATACGCTACTCCCTAAAAAGACACCTCACCTGCATCCAGTCACCAGCTGGTACTCCCACGACTGACCCTCCTAGACCTTCCAGACCTTCGACCCTCCACCACACATACACCCACACACACACACCCCAATTTTTCTGGTCCATAATACGGCTTTTTTACCGCATTAAGACCGAGTGCACCATTCTTTTTGCACTTTTTTCTCCTCCCTGCCACCTGATGAAGCCGAGTAAGGCAGAAACGCGTCGTGGCTGGGCTACCCCTAGACCCGTTGTGCAGCTGTAAGGAAGGCAGGTTCCACACGGACTTCGGGGGTACCTCCTTTTGGCTACTTATTTTCATTTGTACTTTTCTCTTACCCTTATTTTCAGTTTTACACAGGTACACACTACACATGGCAGATCCACGAGACAGCGACGACTCCGGGCACTCTGATGGCCACCCAGAACCCCTACTCTACCACAAGACTAGCCCCACTACCTCTACAGGGCACAGCTACCAACACAGACCCTCTGAACTCTTTAAAAAGAGACGCACAGTAGAGCCGGCCGAAATTAGTCCCGACCGGCAGCCTGGTCTCATTATGGAAACGTCACATAATGAACTTTTTTCTCAGCCTCCTACACAGCGGGAGAAACATCCCACACCTATGGGCTTTCTCCCCCACCAGGCAGTTCCTCTCCACGGCCTCCACAGGACCCAGCTACCGGATGACTACACCCCTACACCATCACACCAGGGACGAAAAGACACACCTCCTGATGACATCCCCAGCAGGCAACCACACCCCACAGCCCACCTCACACCACCCTACTCCAGGACCTCAAAGACACCTAGAGGACCCACCTCAGATCCTATATACAGACCTCCTCTCCCTACAGAACACCACCACCACACAGCATCCCCAAGGCGACCTAAGAAGAACACAGACACCCTGCAAAAACAATCCCTCACACAGGGATAAACCAACTGTATACCGACCCACCTTTTACAGGACCAGATACGGCGGGTGAAAACCCAACAGCTACACCCACTCCCGGCACCCCTCCACTCCATCAAATCCACCGGATACTCCCAAACGCCATGAACACATAGATGAACATCACACATCCAAGATCACCATTGGGTACACACGCCTAAAACCGATCTCCAGACACTCTACGGACCGGATCCAACAAACAGATCGCGATTTGCAGCGCACCCATCCTAGACCGATGCCTTCACCCACCCAGCACCATATACACCTCTATACTCAGCACCACCCCCATGAGTACTGAGAGCCTAGCTGACCAGCAGGCTTCTACTGCCACCATTCAGAGCCACTCGGACTACCTGGTCTCACCAACCACTTACAAATCGGTGGCAAGTTACATCACCGGGGTACCACATACCCCCGCCAGCATCAACGTCATAGCACGTACACTCTCCAAACTCATCAGAGCGGGACACCACCTGGAGACCATCAGCTATTACCTCTCCGGTAATGAACTACCTCCTGGCTACCTCCACAAGGCCAGAACACTCACCTCAGCCGTCACACCATCGGGTGCATCCGACACCACACTGAAAGAGACGCACAGAAGATCCGGCCCAAAGAAGTTCCGACCGGCAGCCTGGTCTCATTATGGAAACGTCACATAAAGAACTTTTTTCTCAATCTTCTACACAGCGGGAGAAACATCCCACACCAATGGGCTTTCTCTCCCATCAGGCAGTTCCTCTCCACGGCCTCCATAGGACCCAGCTACCGGATGACTACACCCCTACACCATCACACCAGGGACAAAAAGACACACCTCCTGATGACATCCCCAGCAGGCAACAGCGCCTCACAGCCCACCTCACACCACCCTACTCCAGGACCTCAAAGACACCTAGAGGACCCACGTCAGATCCTATACACAGACCTCCTCCTCTTCACATCCCTACAGAACACCACCACCACACAGCATCCCCAAGACGACCCAGGAGGAATACAGACACCCTGCATAATAATCCCTCACACAGGGACAAACTAACTGTATACCGATCCACCTTTTACGGGACCAGATACGGCGGGTGGAAACCCAACAGCTACACCCACTCCAGGGAACCACAGATCCCCGCCAGCTTCAACGCCACAGCACGTACACTCTCCAAACTCATCAGAGTGAGACACCACTTGAAGACCATCAGCTATTACCCTCCGGTAATGACCTACCTCCTGGCTACCTCCACAAGACTAGAACACTCACCTCAGCCTTCACACCATCGGGCGCATCCGACACCACACTGGCGGCACTCTCCACGGCATCCCTACTCTGGATAGAAACCAGCCACCAGACCCTACCACGGCCCTACAGGGAGGAGGTATCCAATAGATACGCCACACTCTGCAACACACCATCATGCTCCGTCTGGCAGAAAGACTGGTACCTAGGCATCCTATGGGCCAATGAACTCCTCATCGAACCACTCCTGGACCGCCTCCCACAGGACATCAGGGATTCACTCCCCACCTTCTAGATACTAACCACCTATCCACCAGCACTCTTAGGACCACCACTCTCACCATTACACTCTTCCAAGCCACCATCCCCACAGCACCTGTTGGAGATTAACATCACCGAGGACGAGGTACTCATGGATGCAACCTCTCAGGCGGATAAACTCGACTTCCCCGCAACCACCCCACACCAAGATTACCCTCGGATCACCTCAGAGACTCCTCCTCTCCAAACGACACCGACCCAATTGAGCGCTCCACGGATCACAGGGAAAAGACTCCACAAATCCTGTGACCCTACACCATCACAGACGAAGCTACAGAAACACCACCCACCCACAGGAGGGTTTACTACTACCCCCCAATCCTCCACCAGCGGGACCTACGTCTCGGAATCTACAGAGACATCAACAACACCCTCAGATCCCCTAGGAACACCATCGGAGCTAATACCTCTCCACGGGGCTAATAACAGCTACTACAGGAGGAACCTACCAAAAGGAAACCAAAGCAAGGGGAAAATCGTACCACTTAGACCCCTCCTCATCATGGGGGACTCTAATATCTCCAAGCTACCCCTCATCTACTCAGACACCCAGCTACCGAGTGGCTACTCGCATCCAAAAAGACTCATATATAAACAACTACTCCCTCTTCACATACCCATCCTGGCCTTCAAAAGGAACAAGAACCTCTAGGATTCATTGGTCAGCAGCTTCCTCTAAAGACCACCACAAAGAACCAAAGAATCCCACCGGGACCCATGGACCAAGGATGGACCTCCTAAACCCCTCGAGGACCCACACCACCACCACGGGCTGAACCACCACTGAAGCTTTCAGTACAACAGAGGAACGCCTGGACATACACTGCACCTACACCTTACACACCCCACATCCCATACAAAAGATAGGGGGTCATTAAGACCACAAAAATAGACCTCCAATAGCACTATAGAGTTACCATGACCATGGACTCTCAATAAAACTTTCCTTTAGCCACTTTACTAGCACTATAGAGTTACCATGACCATGGACTCTCAATAATACTTTCTTTAGCCACTTAAATAGCACTATAGAGTTACCATGACCATGGACTCTCAATAAAACTTTCCTTTAGTCACAAAAAAAAAAAAAAAAAAAAAAAAAAAAAAAAAAAAAAAAAAAAAAGGGGGGATATATTTAGATATATTCCTTTCCTTTTTTGGTTTCTTGAATTCGGGGCTACCATGACCATGGGCCTTGATGAAAAGAAACAATAAAATAGAACTAAATCTAAACCAAAAAAAACCCTTACCAACCTACCATCCTTCCAAAATACTACTCATCTACACCCACCAGCACCCCCAACGGACGAGAACCTTTTTTCTCCAACAACTCTGGGGGCCCCGACCTTGGCGACTCACCCGCGGCGAGTACACCCTAAGCAATTAGGCCCGGCCATACACCAAGAAAGAAGACAGGAGGAAATGGCTAGATTGGACTCCTCGGGACCCATTAGGGTCCTGTTGGCAGACCTAACGGCACAACCCTCCCAGCCCCGCACAAACAGGAGACTCACGTACCGCGCTGGACGACTATCTACCCCAGTTTAGAACTGGATTGGCAGTATGTCCAGTAGCGCGTGTTTCATCCTTGGGGTTGGGGCAGCTAAAAGTGGGGCTTTGGGTATGGCGCTGCGCCTGGAGTATCGCCTTGGCCGTGTAACCCCTGGGGTGCCCAGATTATGTCTGGCGGAGAATTGGATCCCACTAATTTTCACTGGGGGACCCCTTACCCCGCCGCACTAAGCCTGGACAACCGATCCACACTTTTTTACCTGGACTACGATCAAATTCACTGTCTAGGGAGGATATACCTCTGGAAATACTACGATCCTGGAAGGGAGTTATTCCATTGGTCACTATCACCCAAACCACTGAATTACCTGGGACCGAAATGGTAGGGATGGAGCATGGCTATCAACTGTAACTCCTGGCAGACGTACAAAGGCCAGAGGTTGTTTTGCCTGATCCAAAAAACCCCCGATAGACTTCCTGAAACGTAGGACGGAACTCCTAAGGTGGATGTATGACAGCCGTGAAGAGGGCTTGCCTTCTGGGTTCTTATCTGCCCAAACCTATGGGAGTTTAATGACTTACCACTCGACAGGGACACATGGCAACCAACTGAGGTCCGGACCTGCACAAGGTACGCAACTCGACGGTTTTGCCTGATCCTACGCCGAGTATACCCATACGGACCAGCTGGATTGGACTATACATTGGTTGATTCAGAGTTAGGATCCTGGAAGGGAATAACCCCTGAATCACACACATGATTGAAAACATCCAGGACCTAAACTGACGAACACGGAAGTAAATACATAGACAACGTGGAGCTAAGAGAGAAGGATCCGAGGGGGAGTAAACTCCTAGGTTGCACTATGCTTTCTACATCCGTTGACATAGCGGACCTAGACATCTTGACCACACCACTCGATATGGACACATGGCAACCAACCGAGGACCAACCCTGCATAAGGGGCGCTACTCAAGGGATTTTGCCTGATCCTAAATCGAGTTGACAGACCTACCTAAACTTAACCATTCCTAAAACTATACCTTACCCTAACCCTAACCCTAAACTTAACCATTTTACTAACCATACCTAACCTTAACCCTAAACCTTACCCTAACCCTAAACCTAACCCTAAACCACTCTAAAAAATATACCTTACCCTAACCTTAACCCTAAACTTAACCATTTTACTAACCATACCTAACCCTAACCCCCACCCCAAGGACAGACGACTCTTTAACCCTAATAATGGGTTAATCTACAAGTGGGCACCATGGGGTCTACAACTTTGGCCGGCCGCGCCCAGACCCCTCCGGACCGCGCGCATATGATGTGGAGTGCACCCCCTCCCTTCCCCCCTCCGGTTTCCACGTGTCAGAGATGGAAGTGGATCAACCGACTCAAAACTAGAAACCAAACACTGGCGAGTCACCGCTGCATTGCCTACCGAGGGATCTGGACGCAGCAAGCCAAGGAAATTTTTATCCCTTTAATTTACTGGGATTATCTTAAATCGGGCCTTTTCTAGGGGTGTTGATTCTCCACCCATCATACTTCTCCAAGGAATGGTTGGATGGTAAAGAGGTTTAAAATTATCTTTATAATTATCGTTAGATTTAATACAACCTAAAATGACCCTACTTTACTCCTGACCCTTGGATGCACATCACCTACTCTACTTTTTTCAACGAAAAGGAATCATCCTTCATCATCACCAAAGACCCCGGATTCTACCACTACACACTACACACTACACACTTCAACATCAAAGACCCTGGATTCTACCACTACACACTACACACTACACACTTCAACATCAAAGACCCCGGATTCTACCACTACACACTTCAACATCAAAAGACCCCGGATTCTACCACTACACACTACATACTACACACTTCAACATCAAAGACCCCGGATTCAACCACTACACACTACACACTACACACTTCAACATCAAAGACCCCGGATTCCACCACTACACACTACACACTACACACTTCAACATCAAAGACCCTGGATTCAACCACTACACACTACACACTTCAACATCAAAGACCCCGGATTCTACCACTACACACTTCAACATCAAAAGACCCCGGATTCTACCACTACACACTACATACTACACACTTCAACATCAAAGACCCCGGATTCAACCACTACACACTACACACTACACACTTCAACATCAAAGACCCCGGATTCCACCACTACACACTACACACTACACACTTCAACATCAAAGACCCTGGATTCAACCACTACACACTACACACTACACACTTCAACATCAAAGACCCCGGATTCAACCACTACACACTACACACTACACACTTCAACATCAAAGACCCCGGATTCCACCACTACACACTACACACTACACACTTCAACATCAAAGACCCTGGATTCTACCACTACACACTACCTACTTCAACATCAAAGATCCTGGATCCTACCACTACACACCACACACTACACACTACATACTTCAACCGGAACTCCTGCAAAGACATCACCTTTTTCAACCAAAGACAAAGATTTTTTTTCACCAAAGAACAAGACTTCACCACCCTGACACAGGTATAAAGGGATCTCCACTCACCCTGACGAACGTATCTCCAATTTAGGAGTTAAAAGGAACAAATTATAACATAGGCTCACCCCACTCACACCTCTGCACCATACACAAACAAACCAAAAACCCAGGTAAGACCCCCACCCATACGACACCAACCCTACTACAAGCTTTACCAGGAAGGCTGGACCACTGTATACCTAAGATACAGGCATGGGGATAACAAAAAAGAACCACCCAAACGATGTATCTGGATCAAAAACTACAACAATCATCCCCCACACAGGTAAGTATCAACATTGAACACTACACCCTCCCCCGGGCATGTATTCACCTACTGGAGAAGTTACACCTACTTCGGGAGAGACACATCAATGGAAACAGCCAAAACAGTTTTTCCGGACCCATATCTCCCATTCTCCCAAATGGACATGAACGCGACAACACGGCAAAATCTACCGGACTTACAGGATCCCAAATGGACGTTAACGCGATGCTAGCTATACTCCGGTAAAAAGCACCAACACTAAACGACAAGTAAAGCACCATCCCGAAGCATGCCAGAGTGAAACTACCCCTCGGATACCCTACCTCTAACTACACCCTAATGGAGGCACCAGGTTTTAGCCCTCTAAACACTACAAGAAGACCTAGAACACACGACCACCATTTCTCTCTAAACATCGCTCTTCACTATTCTCATGACGTGACTACAAAGGCGGGAAAAATATCTTCACCACACTTGAAGGCTCATAACAAGACCTATGGGTCACCTAGAACCCCAACTATTGACTCATTATATCCCCACGGATGTCTACTCTACCCTCAATTATTCCTGACACCACAGAACCTTATCTTGGGTTCTTTCCAGGACCAAACTCTCAACTAGAGCAGACCGCTCCAAACGCTAACACACAAGTCTATGGGGAGAGAAAGGTCAAACACACCTTTTCACAGGGGGATCTATCATACTTCTACACATCACAGGAACTCCACGTAGGGCTCATCTTGACCCTGAAGACTTCTAGTCTTACCCAAAATTGACCTGGTACCTCTCGGACACCCACAACCCAAACAGCACCCCAAAAGCAAAGTGCCTACTTTACATCGCAATTCACTACACTCAATGACGTGACCTCAAAGGCGGGAAAAATATCTTCACCACACTTGAAGGCTCATAACAAGACCTATGGGTCACCTAGAACCCCAACTATTGATTCATTATATCCCCACGGATGTCTACTCTACCCTCAATTATTCCTGTCACCACAGAACCTTATCTTGGGTTCTTTCCAGGACCAAACTCTCAACTAGAGCAGACCGCTCCAAACGCTAACACACAAGTCTATGGGGAGAGAAAGTTCAAACACACCTTTTTCAAAGAAGGATCTATTATACTTCTACACATCACAGGAACTCCACGTATGGCTCTTCTTGACCCCTAAGACTTCTAGTCTTACCTAAAATTGACCTGGTACCTCTCGGACACCCACAACCCAAACAGCACCCCAAAAGCAAAGTGTCTACTTTTCCTGTACTATTCTCCATAGGAATCAACGACAGAGGCCTCTCCATCACTTAACAGACTCACAGACGCCGCATCCAAATTGAATAGCGATCTCATTGGACGAACCACGGCCATACCCCTCACATGGCAACAGCTTGCACACCTCATGCACCAATGGGATTAGAGCTACCTGACAAAAACCACGCCCCAGCTATTTCCTATAAAAAGAGGAGCATCTCTCAGTCTCAGCATCATTAGGGTCAGGAGACCCCAACGCCATCCACTGGCCAAAGACTCAAGCTGGAACGCTACAAGGACTACCTCTTCCTCAACGGATCTACTGAATCTACTGGGCTCTAGCTACACGCTACCCCCTATAAAGACACCTCACCTGGATAAAGACATCAACTGAGGCTCCCTCCCCACTGGCATCTTACTCAACGGATCTACTGGGCTCTAGCTACACGCTACCCCCTATAAAGACACCTCACCTGGATAAAGACATCAACTGGGGCTCCCTCCCCACGGGCATCTCATCAGATCTACTGGGCTCTAGCCATACGCTACTCCCTATAAAGACACCTCACCTGGATAAAGACATCAACTGGGGCTCCCTCCCCACGGGCATCCCATCAGATCGACTGGGCTCTAGCTATACGCTACTCCCTAAAAAGACACCTCACCTGCATCCAGACACCAGCTGGTACTCCCACGACTGACCCTCCCAGACCTTCCAGACCTTCGACCCTCCACCACACATACACCCACACACACACACCCCAATTTTTCTGGTCCATAATACGGCCTTTTTACCGCATTAAGACCGAGTGCACCATTCTTTTTGCACTTTTTTCTCCTCCCTGCCACCTGATGAAGCCGAGTAAGGCAGAAACGCGTCGTGGCTGGGCTACCCCTAGACCCGTTGTGCAGCTGTAAGGAAGGCAGGTTCCACACGGACTTCGGGGGTACCTCCTTTTGGCTACTTATTTTCATTTGTACTTTTCTCTTACCCTTATTTTCAGTTTTACACAGGTACACACTACACATGGCAGATCCACGAGACAGCGACGACTCCGGGCACTCTGATGGCCACCCAGAACCCCTACTCTACCACAAGACTAGCCCCACTACCTCTACAGGGCACAGCTACCAACACAGACCCTCTGAACTCTTTAAAAAGAGACGCACAGTAGAGCCGGCCGAAATTAGTCCCGACCGGTAGCCTGGTCTCATTATGGAAACGTCACATAATGAACTTTTTTCTCAGCCTCCTACACAGCGGGAGAAACATCCCACACCTATGGGCTTTCTCTCCCACCAGGTAGTTCCTCTCCACGGCCTCCACAGGACCCAGCTACCGGATGACTACACCCCTACACCATCACACCAGGGACGAAAAAACACACCTCCTGATGACATCCCCAGCAGGCAACCACACCCCACAGCCCACCTCACACCACCCTACTCCAGGACCTCAAAGACACCTAGAGGACCCACCTCAGATCCTATATACAGACCTCCTCTCCCTACAGAACACCACCACCACACAGCATCCCCAAGGCGACCTAAGAAGAACACAGACACCCTGCAAAAACAATCCCTCACACAGGGATAAACCAACTGTATACCGACCCACCTTTTACAGGACCAGATACGGCGGGTGAAAACCCAACAGCTACACCCACTCCCGGCACCCCTCCACTCCATCAAATCCACCGGATACTCCCAAACGCCATGAACACATAGATGAACATCACACATCCAAGATCACCATTGGGTACACACGCCTAAAACCGATCTCCAGACACTCTACGGACCGGATCCAACAAGCAGATCGCGATTTGCAGCGCACCCATCCTAGACCGATGCCTTCACCCACCCAGCACCATATACACCTCTATACTCAGCACCACCCCCATGAGTACTGAGAGCCTAGCTGACCAGCAGGCTTCTACTGCCACCATTCAGAGCCACTCGGACTACCTGGTCTCACCAACCACTTACAAATCGGTGGCAAGTTACATCACCGGGGTACCACATACCCCCGCCAGCATCAACGTCATAGCACGTACACTCTCCAAACTCATCAGAGCGGGACACCACCTGGAGACCATCAGCTATTACCTCTCCGGTAATGAACTACCTCCTGGCTACCTCCACAAGGCCAGAACACTCACCTCAGCCGTCACACCATCGGGTGCATCCGACACCACACTGAAAGAGACGCACAGAAGATCCGGCCCAAAGAAGTTCCGACCGGCAGCCTGGTCTCATTATGGAAACGTCACATAAAGAACTTTTTTCTCAATCTTCTACACAGCGGGAGAAACATCCCACACCAATGGGCTTTCTCTCCCATCAGGCAGTTCCTCTCCACGGCCTCCATAGGACCCAGCTACCGGATGACTACACCCCTACACCATCACACCAGGGACAAAAAGACACACCTCCTGATGACATCCCCAGCAGGCAACCAGCGCCTCACAGCCCACCTCACACCACCCTACTCCAGGACCTCAAAGACACCTAGAGGACCCACGTCAGATCCTATACACAGACCTCCTCCTCTTCACATCCCTACAGAACACCACCACCACACAGCATCCCCAAGACGACCCAGGAGGAATACAGACACCCTGCATAATAATCCCTCACACAGGGACAAACTAACTGTATACCGATCCACCTTTTACGGGACCAGATACGGCGGGTGGAAACCCAACAGCTACACCCACTCCAGGGAACCACAGATCCCCGCCAGCTTCAACGCCACAGCACGTACACTCTCCAAACTCATCAGAGTGAGACACCACTTGAAGACCATCAGCTATTACCCTCCGGTAATGACCTACCTCCTGGCTACCTCCACAAGACTAGAACACTCACCTCAGCCTTCACACCATCGGGCGCATCCGACACCACACTGGCGGCACTCTCCACGGCATCCCTACTCTGGATAGAAACCAGCCACCAGACCCTACCACGGCCCTACAGGGAGGAGGTATCCAATAGATACGCCACACTCTGCAACACACCATCATGCTCCGTCTGGCAGAAAGACTGGTACCTAGGCATCCTATGGGCCAATGAACTCCTCATCGAACCACTCCTGGACCGCCTCCCACAGGACATCAGGGATTCACTCCCCACCTTCTAGATACTAACCACCTATCCACCAGCACTCTTAGGACCACCACTCTCACCATTACACTCTTCCAAGCCACCATCCCCACAGCACCTGTTGGAGATTAACATCACCGAGGACGAGGTACTCATGGATGCAACCTCTCAGGCGGATAAACTCGACTTCCCCGCAACCACCCCACACCAAGATTACCCTCGGATCACCTCAGAGACTCCTCCTCTCCAAACGACACCGACCCAATTGAGCGCTCCACGGATCACAGGGAAAAGACTCCACAAATCCTGTGACCCTACACCATCACAGACGAAGCTACAGAAACACCACCCACCCACAGGAGGGTTTACTACTACCCCCCAATCCTCCACCAGCGGGACCTACGTCTCGGAATCTACAGAGACATCAACAACACCCTCAGATCCCCTAGGAACACCATCGGAGCTAATACCTCTCCACGGGGCTAATAACAGCTACTACAGGAGGAACCTACCAAAAGGAAACCAAAGCAAGGGGAAAATCGTACCACTTAGACCCCTCCTCATCATGGGGGACTCTAATATCTCCAAGCTACCCCTCATCTACTCAGACACCCAGCTACCGAGTGGCTACTCGCATCCAAAAAGACTCATATATAAACAACTACTCCCTCTTCACATACCCATCCTGGCCTTCAAAAGGAACAAGAACCTCTAGGATTCATTGGTCAGCAGCTTCCTCTAAAGACCACCACAAAGAACCAAAGAATCCCACCGGGACCCATGGACCAAGGATGGACCTCCTAAACCCCTCGAGGACCCACACCACCACCACGGGCTGAACCACCACTGAAGCTTTCAGTACAACAGAGGAACGCCTGGACATACACTGCACCTACACCTTACACACCCCACATCCCATACAAAAGATAGGGGGTCATTAAGACCACAAAAATAGACCTCCAATAGCACTATAGAGTTACCATGACCATGGACTCTCAATAATACTTTCCTTTAGCCACTTTACTAGCACTATAGAGTTACCATGACCATGGACTCTCAATAAATACTTTTCTTTAGCCACTTAAATAGCACTATAGAGCTACCATGACTATGAACTCTCAATAAAACTTTCCTTTAGTCACAAAAAAAAAAAAAAAAAAAAAAAAAAAAAAAAAAAAAAAAAAAAAAAAAGGGGGAAATATATTTAGATATATTCCTTTCCTTTCTTTGGTTTCTTGAATTCGGGGCTACCATGACCATGGGCCTTGATAAAAAGAAACAATAAAATAGAACTAAATCTAAACCAAAAAAAACCCTTACCAACCCACCATCCTTCCAAAATACCTCTCATCTACACCCACCAGCACCCCCAACGGACGAGAACCTTTTTTCTCCAACAACTCTGGGGGCCCCGACCTTGGCGACTCACCCGCGGCGCGTGCACCTTAAGCATTAGGCCCGACCATACACCAAGAAAGAAGACCGGAGGAAATGGTATAGACCGGACCCTTCGGGACCCCTTGGGGTCCTGTTGGTAGACCTATCGGCACAACCCTCCCAGCCCCGCACAAACAGGAGACTCACGTACCGCGCTGGACGACTATCTACCCCAGTTTAGAACTGGATTGGCAGTATGTCCAGTAGCGCGTGTTTCATCCTTGGGGTTGGGATAACTAAAAGAGGGGCTTTGGGGTTTGGCGCCGCGCCTGGAGTATCGCCTTGGCCGTGTAACCCCTGGGGTGCCCAGATTATGTCTGGCGGAGAATTGGATCCCACTAACTTTCACTGGGGGACCCCTTACCCCGCCGCACTAAGCCTGGACAACCGATCCACACTCCTTTACCTGGACTACGATCAAATTCACTGTCTAGGGAGGATATACCTCTGGAAATACTACGATCCTGGAAGGGAGTTATTCCATTGGTCACTATCACCCAAACCACTGAATTACCTGGGACCGAAATGGTAGGGATGGAGCATGGCTATCAACTGTAACTCCTGGCAGACGTACAACACAAAGGCCAGAGGTTGTTTTGCCTGATCCAAAAAACCCCCGATAGACTTCCTGAAACGTAGGACGGAACTCCTAAGGTGGATGTATGACAGCCGTGAAGAGGGCTTGTCTTCTGGGTTCTTATCTGCCCAAACCTATGGGAGTTTAATGACTTACCACTCGACAGGGACACATGGCAACCAACTGAGGTCCGGACCTGCACAAGGTACGCAACTCGACGGTTTTGCCTGATCCTACGCCGAGTATACCCATACGGACCAGCTGGATTGGACTATACATTGGTTGATTCAGAGTTAGGATCCTGGAAGGGAATAACCCCTGAATCACACACATGATTGAAAACATCCAGGACCTAAACTGACGAACACGGAAGTAAATACATAGACAACATGGAGCTAAGAGAGAAGGATCCGAGGGGGAGTAAACTCCTAGGTTGCACTATGCTTTCTACATCCGTTGACATAGCGGACCTAGACATCTTGACCACACCACTCGATATGGACACATGGCAACCAACCGAGGACCAACCCTGCATAAGGGGCGCTACTCAAGGGATTTTGCCTGATCCTAAATCGAGTTGACAGACCTACCTAAACTTAACCATTCCTAAAACTATACCTTACCCTAACCCTAACCCTAAACTTAACCATTTTACTAACCATACCTAACCTTAACCCTAAACCTTACCCTAACCCTAAACCTAACCCTAAACCACTCTAAAAAATATACCTTACCCTAACCTTAACCCTAAACTTAACCATTTTACTAACCATACCTAACCCTAACCCCCACCCCAAGGACAGACGACTCTTTAACCCTAATAATGGGTTAATCTACAAGTGGGCACCATGGGGTCTACAACTTTGGCCGGCCGCGCCCAGACCCCTCCGGACCGCGCGCATATGATGTGGAGTGCACCCCCTCCCTTCCCCCCTCCGGTTTCCACGTGTCAGAGATGGAAGTGGATCAACCGACTCAAAACTAGAAACCAAACACTGGCGAGTCACCGCTGCATTGCCTACCGAGGGATCTGGACGCAGCAAGCCAAGGATATTTTTATCCCTTTAATTTACTGGGATTATCTTAAATCGGGCCTTTTCTAGGGGTGTTGATTCTCCACCCATCATACTTCTCCAAGGAATGGTTGGATGGTAAAGAGGTTTAAAATTATCTTTATAATTATCGTTAGATTTAATACAACCTAAAATGACCCTACTTTACTCCTGACCCTTGGATGCACATCACCTACTCTACTTTTTTCAACGAAAAGGAATCATCCTTCATCATCACCAAAGACCCCGGATTCTACCACTACACACTACACACTACACACTTCAACATCAAAGACCCTGGATTCTACCACTACACACTACACACTACACACTTCAACATCAAAGACCCCGGATTCTACCACTACACACTTCAACATCAAAAGACCCCGGATTCTACCACTACACACTACATACTACACACTTCAACACCAAAGACCCCGGATTCAACCACTACACACTACACACTACACACTTCAACATCAAAGACCCTGGATTCCACCACTACACACTACACACTACACACTTCAACATCAAAGACCCTGGATTCAACCACTACACACTCCCTACACACTTCAACATCAAAGACCCCGGATTCAACCACTACACACTACACACTACACACTTCAACATCAAAGACCCTGGATTCAACCACTACACACTACACACTTCAACATCAAAGACCCCGGATTCTACCACTACACACTTCAACATCAAAAGACCCCGGATTCTACCACTACACACTACATACTACACACTTCAACATCAAAGACCCCGGATTCAACCACTACACACTACACACTACACACTTCAACATCAAAGACCCCGGATTCCACCACTACACACTACACACTACACACTTCAACATCAAAGACCCTGGATTCAACCACTACACACTACACACTACACACTTCAACATCAAAGACCCCGGATTCAACCACTACACACTACACACTACACACTTCAACATCAAAGACCCCGGATTCCACCACTACACACTACACACTACACACTTCAACATCAAAGACCCTGGATTCTACCACTACACACTACCTACTTCAACATCAAAGATCCTGGATCCTACCACTACACACCACACACTACACACTACATACTTCAACCGGAACTCCTGCAAAGACATCACCTTTTTCAACCAAAGACAAAGATTTTTTTTCACCAAAGAACAAGACTTCACCACCCTGACACAGGTATAAAGGGATCTCCACTCACCCTGACGAACGTATCTCCAATTTAGGAGTTAAAAGGAACAAATTATAACATAGGCTCACCCCACTCACACCTCTGCACCATACACAAACAAACCAAAAACCCAGGTAAGACCCCCACCCATACGACACCAACCCTACTACAAGCTTTACCAGGAAGGCTGGACCACTGTATACCTAAGATACAGGCATGGGGATAACAAAAAAGAACCACCCAAACGATGTATCTGGATCAAAAACTACAACAATCATCCCCCACACAGGTAAGTATCAACATTGAACACTACACCCTCCCCCGGGCATGTATTCACCTACTGGAGAAGTTACACCTACTTCGGGAGAGACACATCAATGGAAACAGCCAAAACAGTTTTTCCGGACCCATATCTCCCATTCTCCCAAATGGACATGAACGCGACAACACGGCAAAATCTACCGGACTTACAGGATCCCAAATGGACGTTAACGCGATGCTAGCTATACTCCGGTAAAAAGCACCAACACTAAACGACAAGTAAAGCACCATCCCGAAGCATGCCAGAGTGAAACTACCCCTCGGATACCCTACCTCTAACTACACCCTAATGGAGGCACCAGGTTTTAGCCCTCTAAACACTACAAGAAGACCTAGAACACACGACCACCATTTCTCTCTAAACATCGCTCTTCACTATTCTCATGACGTGACTACAAAGGCGGGAAAAATATCTTCACCACACTTGAAGGCTCATAACAAGACCTATGGGTCACCTAGAACCCCAACTATTGACTCATTATATCCCCACGGATGTCTACTCTACCCTCAATTATTCCTGACACCACAGAACCTTATCTTGGGTTCTTTCCAGGACCAAACTCTCAACTAGAGCAGACCGCTCCAAACGCTAACACACAAGTCTATGGGGAGAGAAAGGTCAAAACACACCTTTTCACAGGGGGATCTATCATACTTCTACACATCACAGGAACTCCACGTAGGGCTCATCTTGACCCTGAAGACTTCTAGTCTTACCCAAAATTGACCTGGTACCTCTCGGACACCCACAACCCAAACAGCACCCCAAAAGCAAAGTGCCTACTTTACATCGCAATTCACTACACTCAATGACGTGACCTCAAAGGCGGGAAAAATATCTTCACCACACTTGAAGGCTCATAACAAGACCTATGGGTCACCTAGAACCCCAACTATTGATTCATTATATCCCCACGGATGTCTACTCTACCCTCAATTATTCCTGTCACCACAGAACCTTATCTTGGGTTCTTTCCAGGACCAAACTCTCAACTAGAGCAGACCGCTCCAAACGCTAACACACAAGTCTATGGGGAGAGAAAGTTCAAACACACCTTTTTCAAAGAAGGATCTATTATACTTCTACACATCACAGGAACTCCACGTATGGCTCTTCTTGACCCCTAAGACTTCTAGTCTTACCTAAAATTGACCTGGTACCTCTCGGACACCCACAACCCAAACAGCACCCCAAAAGCAAAGGGTCTACTTTTCCTGTACTATTCTCCATAGGAATCAACGACAGAGGCCTCTCCATCACTTAACAGACTCACAGACGCCGCATCCAAATTGAATAGCGATCTCATTGGACGAACCACGGCCATACCCCTCACATGGCAACAGCTTGCACACCTCATGCACCAATGGGATTAGAGCTACCTGACAAAAACCACGCCCCAGCTATTTCCTATAAAAAGAGGAGCATCTCTCAGTCTCAGCATCATTAGGGTCAGGAGACCCCAACGCCATCCACTGGCCAAAGACTCAAGCTTGAACGCTACAAGGACTACCTCTTCCTCAACGGATCTACTGAATCTACTGGGCTCTAGCTACACGCTACCCCCTATAAAGACACCTCACCTGGATAAAGACATCAACTGAGGCTCCCTCCCCACTGGCATCTTACTCAACGGATCTACTGGGCTCTAGCTACACGCTACCCCCTATAAAGACACCTCACCTGGACAAAGACATCAACTGGGGCTCCCTCCCCACGGGCATCTCATCAGATCTACTGGGCTCTAGCCATACGCTACTCCCTATAAAGACACCTCACCTGGATAAAGACATCAACTGGGGCTCCCTCCCCACGGGCATCCCATCAGATCGACTGGGCTCTAGCTATACGCTACTCCCTAAAAAGACACCTCACCTGCATCCAGTCACCAGCTGGTACTCCCACGACTGACCCTCCTAGACCTTCCAGACCTTCGACCCTCCACCACACATACACCCCACACACACCCCCAATTTTTCTGGTCCATAATACGGCTTTTTTACCGCATTAAGACCGAGTGCACCATTCTTTTTGCACTTTTTTCTCCTCCCTGCCACCTGATGAAGCCGAGTAAGGCAGAAACGCGTCGTGGCTGGGCTACCCCTAGACCCGTTGTGCAGCTGTAAGGAAGGCAGGTTCCACACGGACTTCGGGGGTACCTCCTTTTGGCTACTTATTTTCATTTGTACTTTTCTCTTACCCTTATTTTTAGTTTTACACAGGTACACACTACACATGGCAGATCCACGAGACAGCGACGACTCCGGGCACTCTGATGGCTACCCAGAACCCCTACTCTACCACAAGACTAGCCCCACTACCTCTACAGGGCACAGCTACCAACACAGACCCTCTGAACTCTTTAAAAAGAGACGCACTGAAGAGCCGGCCGAAATAGGTTCCGACCGGCAGCCTGGTCTCATTATGGAAACGTCACATAATGAACTTTTTTCTCAGCCTCCTACACAGCGGGAGAAACATCCCACACCTATGGGCTTTCTCCCCCACCAGGCAGTTCCTCTCCACAGGACCCAGCTACCGGATGACTACACCCCTACACCATCACACTGGGGACAAAAAAACACACCTCCTGATAACACCCCCAGCAGGCAACGACGCCCCACAGCTCACCTCACACCACCCTACTCCAGGACCTCAAAGACACCTAGAGGACCTACCTCAGATCCTATACACAGACCTCCTCTTCTTCCCCTCCTTACAGAACACCACCACCACACAGCATCCCCTAGGCGACCCAGGAGGAATACAGACACCCTGCTAAACAATCCCTCACACAGGGACAAACCAACTGAATACCGATCCACCTTTTACGGGACCAGATACGGCGGGTGGAAACCCAACAGCTACACCCACTCCCGGCACCCCTCCACCCCATCATATCCACCAGATACCCCCAAACGCTATATACGCGGAGTTGGACAGTACACACCAAAGCCAACTATTCGGAACTTACGCCTTAAACCAATCTCCAGACACTCTACGATTCGGACCCAACTAGCAGATCGGGCTGTACAGCGCCCCCAGCCTAGACTGATGCCTTCACCCACCCAGCTCCACAGGACCGACACCTCTATACTCAGCACCACCCCAATGAGTACTGAGAGCCTAGCTGTACAGCGGACCTCTACTACCACCACTCAGAGCTACTCGGACAACCTGATCCCACCAACCATAGACCAATCGGTGGCACGTCACATCAGCAGGGAACCACAGACCCCCGCCAACTTCAACACTGCAGCACGTACACTCTCCAAACTCATCAGAGCCAGACACCACCTGGAGACCATCAGCCATTACCTCTCCGGTAATGACCTACCTCCCGGCTACCTACACAAGGCCAGAACACTCACGGCAACCTTCACACCATCAGGAGCATCCGACACCACACTGACGGCACTCTCCACGGCATCCTTACTCTGGATAGAAACCAGCCACCAGATCCTACAGCAGCACTACAGGGAGGAGGTATCCAATAGATACGCCACACTCTGCAACACACCATCATGCTCTGACTGGCAGGAAGCCTGGTACCTGGGCATTCTATGGGCCAAAAAGCTCCTCAGCGAACCCATCCTGGACCACCTCCTACAGGACATCAGGGACTCACTCCCCAACTTCCACGGTAATTGGCCCACAAGAGACAACAGCCAATTCAAGCCACCACTCACCCACTGCCAACCTCACAGCGAGGAGGAGGACGATGTAGCCACACTAGCTACACACACCAAGAGGACCTCACCTTCTCCACGGACCCACAGACACCTGACTCCGGAGGTGATTACACCCCTTCTTCAGGCACCGCCATCTTACACCACTCCAGGGAGAAATACCCCCACTGCCCAACACGAAAAATCAGGGATACTTACAACTAAAAACAGCTTACCTCCACCATACCCAGGGACCCAGAAACCTAGCCATACCCTGACCAGGGTGACACAGGTTGGGCCCCCACCGGGAAACACTAAACCTCCTTACCCACCCCGAGACCATACCCTGACCAGGGTGGTTGAGGGAGGTGAACAGAGGGATAGTGCTAAGGTGGCCTCTGATCTTTCCATGCCATCCCATACCCAAACCAGCAGTGAATGTCATGGAAATCAGCAGGAGCAGGTTAAAACAAAACTACTGATATCCTCGGCTAGCCACGTACCACAAGAAGAAAAGAACCACCCCCCCCAACCCGAGGGGATAGAAGACACCATAAACCAATGGGCAGCCATGGATAAAAACCTCCCCACCTTTAAAATGCTAACCACCAACCCACCAGCACTCAGAGGACCACCACTCTCACCACTACACTCTTCCAAACCACCATCCCCACAACACCTGCCGGAGATGAACACCATTGAGGACGCAGCACTTATGGCTGCAGCATCTCAGGTGGAAAAACTACACCTCCCCGCTACCACCCCACACCAGGACTACACTCGGACCACCTCCAATCTACGAACCCTTCCACCCCCACAGGAAGTGATTCTTCCTCTCCATACGACACCGACCAAAATGAGCACTCCACGGATTCCAGGGAAAAGACTCCACAAATCCTGTGACCCCCCACCATCACAGAGAAAGCAACAGAAACATCACCCACCCACGGCAGTGTTAACTACCACCCCCCAACCCTCTACTAGCAAGACCTACGTCTCAGAATCTACAGAGACATCTACCCCACCCTCAGATCCCCCAGGGACACCATCGGAGCTTATACCTCCCAAAACGGGCAACAACAGCCTATACAGGAGAAACCCAGGTAAAGGGAACAAAAGCCAGTGGAGAATCATACCCCTCAGACCTTTCCTTATCATGGGAGATTCTAACATCTGTAAACTACCCCTCATCTACTCAGAACAGGTCCAAATCGAAGCCTACCCGGGAGCTAGGATCACACATGCGACGAAGATGATAACACTTCTCTTACCGAAAGGAGAACCCCTGGTTACTAAATTGATCCTCTCCTTCGGCCTCAACAATAGGGAATTAGGAGACGCCACTCGACACCGCGCCAACGTCTCCAACCTTTACCACACGGCTACCCTAGCCTTCCCCAACGCGGAGATATTTATCCCGCTCATTAACTACTCTCCTCAAATGCCACTCGAGGAGAGAATCAACCTGGACGTCATCAACAGATACATCAAAAACCACCCACACATCCCTCTCCTACCCACAGCCAAATTCCAGACTACGCATGACTACCTCCACTGGACTCCCACAACCGCATCAGCCACCTGGGAATGGTGGAAACAACACACCGCATAGCACATGGCCTCTCTTACCCTGACCAGGGGGAGCAGGCACACACACATGCTATGGACAGCACCACCCTTTCCTATCGAACAGAAAGCCAAAGGAAACACATTCCCTCCACCACAGAACCACCCTCCCAAAAGAAGCAGATCATCCAGCAGGAGCAACAACAAGCACACACCTTCTCCTGAAATGTTGGGAACTCAACCTACACCTACCCTGATACCCACTGACATCGTTTCGGTTATCAAGGGCTCCGAGGTGATTAACCTATCACGCTCATTTACACCTACCTCCACAGAACTCCACCTCCTACGCAGAGGCCTCACCTACATCCCTACCACCAAAAACGGGTACCACACCCGCAGCACACTACAAACAGAGATCAACAACTACCACAACAAACTCAAAGTGGCTACGTTCTTTCATCAGCAGGAACCTGTACCACACGAAACCACAGACCGCAGGAATAAACTAACACAGCTACGCACACCCTCTGGTTGGGTACCACAAAACAAAGACCTACCCCCCTTGATCAAGGAAATTATGGATAAAGACTGGGAAACCTTCAACACCACGTACTTCTCCCCGGAAGCCACCGATAACCTCACGAAGGAGGAAACCATAGCCCTAAAACAACTAAAAAATAACCCCTCCATCATCATAAAACCAGCGGATAAAGGCTCAGCGATTGTCATCTTGGATACCCAACAATACATCCTTGAAGCAGAAAGACAACTCCAAAACACAGAATTCTACCAGAAAATACAGGGACCCATCTACCTCCGATCTACAGCACTCATCAAAAGAGAACTCATACAAATGGAACGGAAGAACCACATCACGAAAAGGCAACGAGACTACCTCATAGGGGATATACCCACTAGGAGCAGGTGCTTCTATCTACTCCCCAAAATCCACAAAGACCCCTCCTCCTGGCCTCTTCCATTTGAAGTACCTCCAGGGAGACCTATAATCTCAGATTGTGGAAGCGAAACATACGGCATCTCACAATGGATAGACATTCACCTACGCCCTCTTGCCTCTAAACACAACAGCTACCTCAAGGATACTCCCGACTTCCTCCAGAAAATCACCAACACACCAGTCACCGCTGATGACTTCTTATTCACCATGGACATCGAGAGCCTCTACACCAACATCGAACTAGGAGCAGGACTTACAGCAGTCAGAGCCCACCTACTAAAATACCCTTCCCCGGACAGACCGGATGACCACCTCCTACGTCTCCTGGAAATGGCACTCACCCGCAACGACTTCGAATTCAACGGCAACACCTACCTACAAACGAAAGGCGTAGCCATGGGAAAAAGATTTGCACCGGCTTATGCAGACATCTACCTAGCGGAATGGGAAAACACTGTTTACCCTCTATGCCCACTCAAACCATTCCGCCTCTACCGATACCTTGACGATATATGGGGCGTATGGCAACACGGAGAAGCAGAATTTTTACAATTCACCGCCATTCTCAACAGCCACCACCCCTCCATCAACTTGACACATGAACTCCACCACTCTGAAGTACACTTCTTGGACACCGTCACCTACAAAGGACCCAACCTCATCAGGAAAGGCAGACTCGACACCAAAATGTACTTCAAGAAGACAGACACGCACGCACTTCTGCATGCTACCAGCTTCCATCCTCCACACACCAGTAGAGGAATACTTAAATCACAATTTCTCAGGTTCCGCAGGATATGCACCCAACCCACAGACCTCAAAATTGCCACACGCACCCTCTCTAAAGCCCTCACCAAAAACAGAGGATACACCCGCTCAGAGCTAAAAAAAACCAAACGCAAAACTGTGGGACACACACGTACAGGAGGAACCAAAGTAAACCAACGAATCATACCTATCATCACAACCTACAACTCACCCAGCTACCAAGTGGCTACCCGCATCCAAAAAAGACTTAAGTACAAACAACTACTCCCTCTTCACACACCCATCCTGGCCTTCAAAAGGAACCAGAACCTCAAGGATGCTCTAGTCAGCAGCCACCTCTAAAGACCACCACAAAGAACCAAAGACTCCCACCGGGACCCATGGACTAAGGATGGACCTCCTAAACCCCTCGAGGACCCACACCACCACCACGGGCTGAACCACCACTGAAGCTTTCAGTACAACAGAGGAACGCCTGGACATACACTGCACCTACACCTTACACACCCCACATCCCATACAAAAGATAGGGAGTCATTAAGACCACAAAAATAGACCTCCAATAGCACTATAGAGTTACCATGACCATGGACTCTCAATAATATTTTCCTTTAGCCACTTTACTAGCACTATAGAGTTACCATGACCATGGACTCTCAATAATACTTTTCTTTAGCCACTTAAATAGCACTATAGAGTTACCATGACCATGGACTCTCAATAAAACTTTCCTTTAGTCACAAAAAAAAAAAAAAAAAAAAAAAAAAAAAAAAAAAAAAAAAAAAAAAAAAAAAAAAAAAAAAAAAAAAAAAATTTAAAAGGGGGGGGATATATTTAAATATATTCCTTTCTTCTTTTTTTTGGTTTCTTGAACTCGGGGCTACCATGACCATGGGCCTTGATAAAAAGAAACAATAAAATAGAACTAAATCTAAACCAAAAAAAAAAAACCCTTACCAACCCACCATCCTTCCAAAATACCTCTCATCTACACCCACCAGCACCCCCAACGGACGAGAACCTTTTTTCTCCAACAACTCTGGGGGCCCCGACCTTGGCGACTCACCCGCGGCGCGTGCACCTTAAGCATTAGGCCCGACCATACACCAAGAAAGAAGACCGGAGGAAATGGTATAGACCGGACCCTTCGGGACCCCTTGGGGTCCTGTTGGTAGACCTATCGGCACAACCCTCCCAGCCCCGCACAAACAGGAGACTCACGTACCGCGCTGGACGACTATCTACCCCAGTTTAGAACTGGATTGGCAGTATGTCCAGTAGCGCGTGTTTCATCCTTGGGGTTGGGATAACTAAAAGAGGGGCTTTGGGGTTTGGCGCCGCGCCTGGAGTATCGCCTTGGCCGTGTAACCCCTGGGGTGCCCAGATTATGTCTGGC